>NC_088929.1:52617500-52625000 GCF_038396675.1 Hydra vulgaris | reverse complement strand
ATTTTTCTATTTAACTATTGATAACTATATTGATTTAATGAAAGTTTTCAAAATAATTTCTTAATAAGTAACATCCGAATGTAGTTTTCATTATAGTTTGTTTAATTATTTATAAAAACCCTTAAAAAACCCACCTCTCAATTTTGCACTAAAACACGCCTTAATATATCTACTTTAATAAAAATGAAAAATAACTCTAAAAAATTATTGCTACCATGGTTACCAGGCTACCTTTCCGCCTTTGTTAAAATTTCAAAAATAGCTATAGATGAAGTACAACCCCTACATTGATATAGTTTTAAATATTTTTCTTGAAAACAAATATCATATTCTGATCCTAAAAACTATATTGGTGCAAATTTTTAGCTTAATTACATGTTTAGTTAAACAGTAACTTGTAAAACAAAAACTATAGTAAAATTAAAAGACCGTCGAACAAAAAAAACCTGCTGAAATTAGCTGATTTTAAAGTATCAAAATCTCAAAAACCCATTTTGATATCAGTGCTAAAATTGTGCAGATAACTTATGTTTTATAGGTGACCATTTTTACCAAGTATGAATAAAATCTGAGATGGTGCGTTACAAACCTTAAAAATTTGTTCAACTCTTTCATGGAATACCTCATAACAAAAAGATTAGGAAGGACTGTAAATAACAGTTATTCTGTGTGGCAAATAAAATCACAAAAAAATAGTTCATGATTCTATTTGAAAACAGTTTCAAAGTCAAATAGATGTTTTTTATGCGAAAGTAATAAAACAGGATTTTTTTTTTTAATAATAACATCGATTAAAACAATATTGTGTTTATACTAGAGTTTTAAGAAGTAAGAAAACTTTTTTAGAAATAAAAAAAGAAACATTTAACAAAGTTGTAAATTGAAACATAAGACATTGCATAACAAATTTTAGTTAAAACTATGGCAAGTAAGAGCTTGATATGTCTAAAATTTTGCACAGTAAACATAAATGGACCATTTTAACTAAAATAAATTGTATAATATAATTACATAAAAACAAATTATTGCACTTAAAAAAGGTCACCAATATCTTTTTGTAAAACAATAAAAAATATCAATATATCGTAAAAAGAAACATTGGAAAATGAAACTTCAAATATAAAATCCAGAGACTTGAAAATGAAAATTTACTAGTATCTTTGATAATCCTACGGAAGTTTGGACACGAAAAATGTAGGTTATCAACTAAGGCTTATGCTAGAATGGTTACATAGCATTGCTTACAGATTCGAATATGTTTGCATAGTAGTAAAGGAATATTGCGAGGCCTGTTCATGCAAACGTTGCCTGTTGTTTCCAGCTCATGTTAAGGTCTGATTTGGATTGGTGGCTGTTGTAGAGTGATTGGTTGAGGTATTTCGTCTTCAGCTTCACAAAAACTCTGATAATCATCTCCAGAGTCATCATCACCGAAAAACTTTTGTTTGTTAATCATTTCTAAAGCGGCATCTGTTTCATCTCTGAATTTTCTAATCTCTTTTTAAAGGTATGATGATGCATTGACAAAGTGCTCAATGCTGAACTCAACTGTTTCAAGTTTTTCCTCATTTTTGATCATGGTGCTCAAGTTCTGTACTCTTTTAACTGATATTTTCAATCTTGGGTTGTTTCAACTATAAATTTGCAAGATATTTACCTCTGTTGGTTTGATGAATGATTGCAGAAGCCTCTCCAAATATCTATAAAACAATAAATGTACATTTTTAAAATGTTATCATAAACAGGTTTGTTATGTAATGTACAAACCATTTTTTTTTTGGTGTAAATTAGAACATTTTATATACTTTTTCAGGATTTAGTTCCTGTATACTGTTAAAAAAACTTGCAGACTAAACTAGGAAATTTCATAAAAATTTGTTAACATTTAATATACTTAAATTATGATAGTTGCTGACTCAGTGACCTCTTTATTCTTGAGTGGAGACTTCGAAATGAGATGTTGGTTTTAAATCGCAAGCCATTCACACTAAAAGAAAAAGCTTTTTGATGATTTAAAATAAAAATTAAAAAACTAAAAGAAAAAGCATTTGATGAACCCAGAAATATATCGCGTAATCGCGTAATAGCATAATCGTGTAATCAAGTAGTCGTCACCAATCAAACAAAAGTATCAAGCAATTGTGAACCATACACACTAAAATTAGAAACTTTTAATTGAAGAACCCAGAAACGAATCAAGAAATCGCGATGAAAATTTCTCATTTTATATCTCATCAACTAGTCATGCATTATTCCCATACCTTTCCAGAGAGCATGGACTTGACATCTAATCTTGTCATGTGGTAACAATGATAATCCCAGAATCCTTGACACAACCTTTTGATCAGGAAGTCGTTGTTGTATTCAGCCAAAAGGTTGAACTTTAGTGCTTTGATATATTTAAAGAGAGCTTGGCAAAAGTGAAATCTACAGCCTGCAAAAAAGAATATTAAGCAGGTGGCTAAACTGACCGGGAACAACTTTAAAAGTGGCATCTACAAAGAACATAGAACGTTCTCCGAGTTTGGCAAGAACAGCTTCAGATATTTTGAGTATTTTACTGTAGGTTTTCAAAAGTATAATATATATATAAAACTGCTGAAAAAAAAAAATCAACAAATCCATGCAATAGTTTACTGACCATCAAATATCGAAACAAAGTTTTCCAAAAGCAAGTTGTGACGTAACCTCTATCATTCACATGTAGACCGTCATCTAAGGGTGCAGATTATGGCACTGTATTTTTAGGGCTCTCCTCACTTTTATATATATATATATATATATATATATATATATATATATATATATATATATATATATATATATATATATATATATATATATATATATTTTTATTAATGTAAAATGAAACTATTTTATTAAGTGATTTTCTACTAATATATATATATATATATATATATATATATATATATATATATATATATATATATATATATATATATATATTTATATATATATATATATATATATATATATATTAGTAGAAAATCACTAAATAAATAGTTGTAACATTAATAAAAATTTATCAGAAATGAATGTTAATAAAAATTTTAATTTATACCAAAAATTAAATTACAAATTTGCACTTATTTGTGGAATTTGCTTACCGTAACCCTAACCGTAACCCTGTGGAATTTGCTGACACTATTATAAAAAGAGTTCTTTAGAAGTGATTACTTATGCTTCTTTTTTAAAAATTATTTTTTTAAAAAGGGGGATTCAAAATATATATTATTTTGAGCTCGTTTATTTTTAAAGCTTTTCAGGAGAAAATTATTTTCGTGCCTACATTTAGAAATTAATTCAGATTTTTTGTTTTATATTTTATTGTTATACTATGCCTACCGGAAAAATTTGAAATAGTTACAAATGCAAAACAAAATTGTTTTTTAAACAAAAAATATGAATTATTTTCTAAATGTAGGCACGAAAATCAGTTTTTCCTAAAAAACTATAAAAATTAATAAATATTTATTAAAAATAATTAATAAAAAACTATAAACTTTTTCAAAACTTCTGTTTTTCCAATCGTTTTAAATAGTCCTAATATTGAATTTTTTTCCTAATATTTAATAACTTATTTTTTGATATTGTTAACATAACAATAGTTCTTCGAAAAGTTTCTAATATATTTCAACAAAGAATGCAAAGATGTCAAACATCATCATTTTAGACAATCAATATTTGTGTTTCTAGTTGCACAGATGTTACTAATTTTAATTTACTTTTTCTTTTTAAAGTTATTAAAAGGGTTTCATCATTTAGTTGCTTACTTCAGTATGTCAGCATCAGCTTCAAAGTTAACTTCGTTTCGTTAAACAAAGCACATTTTTTACTTTAACACAAACATAAGGGATGTTTGCGTTAAAGTAAAAGAGCGTTAAATGTTGTACTCTATTCATCATTGTAAAAAAACAAGAGGCATGGAAAAACCTTCGAAGGTTTCTGTTCCATTTTTTATATATATTGTAAATACATGACTAATATAATTTTTTGTGTTGATGGTAAATTAAAGAAAATAGAGTTGTAACACACAAACCTTAAACCTTAAACCTTAACTATTTAACGATCAATATTTTATTTATTTTGTAAACTAGGTTATTTCTTTGCATATTTCTTCAAATAAAGACCTTTATTATTTAATTAACATATATAAATAATTTTTTATATAGCATAAACTGTATTGTAGTTATTTGTAATTCAATAAGAAATTAGTTTATGTATATATAATTTATAATAATTAAGAGTAAATTTGTAATTCAACTTAAGTATAACTTAAGCATAACTTGTTAAGTATAACAACAAATTTTTATTCGTTAAGTGTAACTGGTTTACAAATTTTATTGAAAGTTCATTGTGAATAACTATTGTGAATAATTCTCAATTATATTTATTACAAAATCGCTTAAACATACTTACATCTATAAATTGGAAATTATCAAAGCTGTAAACCACATGATTTCATGGAATATTCTAGAGTTTAATACAATGTATTGTTATGGAATCGTTTAAAAAAACTTTAACTCAAAATGAGGCAAAATTGTGTGTTTTATTTGTATGGCCCATATGATAGCTACACCTAATTTACCACATACTTATTTCAAGATTATACCACACTAAGGGGGATGATTATGTGGATGCATTATGTGTTCCACATGTGGACCATACTGATCAGCAGCACATATATCAATTATCAGCTGGAATATAGTTTTACACTTTTATTCCACTTGTAAGCACTATGGCCACATGTTGGCTACATTAACCTTTTTTGTCGGATAGAAGTGCTGCTTTATGTGTTTTAAACAAAGAACTGACAATAATATTAAATTAATATTAGCTCTTTGTGCTAGTGAAAAAGTAATCTCAGTTGTTGGTCAGATGTATTAATCTTTCACCTATCTATATATTATTCTAATAACAAACCCTTTGCTTTCAAAATAAAATAGACTTTTTATGAATTGCTTATAAACCGTAACTTATAGTTTTTAATTATAAAGTTAACAAATTTTATTTTTCTTGTTTAAAACGCTAATAAATAAAATTAAAGATTTTATTTCTTAAATAAATAAATAGAGTGATCAAACTTTTGAAGAAAAACCTTCTTTAATTATACTTTATTAACAGATACACTGTGAATATATTAAAACTAAAAAATATTCAAATAAAAAAATCAACATATTAGCTTCGTTTTTAATTTCTCCAAACAGTTTGCGATATTATATTTTGCTGTCATTGAACTTGGATGGTTGTTACTTAAACTTCAATTAGTGTTTTATCAACAGAATAAAAAATTTGTAAAGCCTCATTTTTTCCATCCTGCATAAACAAGATGCAGTGTTATGTTTTGTTGTCATTGTATATGAATGGTTGATGCCTAAATTTTTGGCTGTAATTTTATCAACAGAATGATAAATTTCTAAAGCTTTGTTATAATTTTCTGTATTACATAAACAAACTGCAATACCATTTTTTGTTTTTATTGTATCTGGATGGTTGATACCTAGAATTTCAGTTTGTATTTTATCAATAGAATTATAAATGTATAAAGCTTCAGTATGATTTCCCATATCGCTCAAAGAGTTTGCAATATTATATTTTGTTGCCATTGTACTTGGATGGTTGATACCTATAATTTCAGTTTGTAATTTAACAACAGAGTAATAAATTTGTAAAGCTTCTTTATATTTTCCCATATCGCCTAAGCAGTTTGCAATACCATTTTTTGTTTTCATTGTATCTGGATGGTTAATTCCTAAAGTTTCAGTTTGTATTTTATCGACAGAATTATAAATTTTTAAAGCTTCATTATATTTTCCCATGTCGCTCAAACAGTTTGCAATATTATATTTTGTTGTCAATGTACTTGGATGGTTGATACCTAAAAATTCAGTTTTTATTTTGTCAACAGAATAATAAATTTCTAAAGCTTTGTTATGTTTTCCCATATTATGTAAACAAACTGCAATACCATTTTTTGTTTTCATTGTATCTGGATGGTTGATTCCTAAAGTTTCACTTTGTATTTTATCAACAGAATTATAAATTTTTAAAGCTTCATTGTATTTTCCCATATCGCTTAAACAGTTTGCAATATTATATTTTGTTGTCAATGTACTTGGATGGTTGATACCTAAAAGTTCAGTTTTTATTTTGTCAACAAAATAATAAATTTCTAAAGCTTTGTTATATTTTCCCATATTATGTAAACAAACTGCAATACCATTTTTTGTTGTCATTGTACTTGGATGGTTGATACCTAAAACTTCAGTTTTTATTTTATCAACAAAATTATAAATTTCTATTGCTTGGTTATATTTTCCCATATCGTTCAAACAATATGCAATATTATGTTTTGTTGTCATTGTACTTGAATGGTTGATACCTAAAAATTCAGTTTTTATTTTGTCAACGGAATAATAAATTTCTAAAGCTTTGTTATATTTTCCCATATTATGTAAACAAACTGCAATACCATTTTTTGTTGTCATTGTACTTGGATGGTTGATACCTAAAACATCAGTTTTTATTTTATCAACAAAATTATAAATTTCTATAGCTTCGTTAAATTTTCCCATATCGTTCAAACAGAGTGCAATATTATGTTTTGTTGTAATTGTACTTAAATGGTCGATACCTAAAATTTCAGTTTTTATTTTATCAACAGAATAATAAATTTCTAAAGCTTTGTTATATTTCCCCATATTGTATAAACAAATTGCAATATTATTTTTTGTTCTCATTGTACTTGGATGGTTTATACCGAAAAATTCAGTTTTTATTTTATCAACAGAATTATAAATTTCTAAGGCTTCCTTATGTTTTCCCATACGGGACAAAGTCCTTGCGATGTTGTGTTTCGTTTCAATTGTATTTGAATGGTTGATACCAAAAACATCAGTTGATATTTTATCAGCAAAACGGTATATATCTAAAGCTTTGCTATATTGTCCCATTTTATGTAAACAAACTGCAACTTCATTTTTAGTTTTCAATGTATCTGTATGGTTCATACCTAATATTTCATTTTGTATTTTAACAACAGAATAATAAATTTCTAAAGCTTCGTTATATTTTCCCATACTGCGCAAACAATATGCGATGTTATGTTTTGTTTTCAATATATCTGAATGGTTGATACTTAAAATTTCAGTTTGTATTTTATAAACAGAATTATAAATTTCTAAAGCTTTGTTATATTTTCCCATATCGCTCAAACAGAGTGCAATATTATTTTTTGTATCAAGTGTAAAATTATTAAATTCACCGTAAGTTTCTATATTAAAACTTTGAATAGTTTTTAATATTTCAATTGCTTGTTCAAACAAACCTTTAGATGCTAATAATTTTCGAATTTGTGTTGTTTTATGACAAAAGGTTTTCGAAATTCTTTTTCCATTAGTACGAAACATATAGATAAAATGAAAAACAAAATGCTTTCCGTCATCCATATGATCTTTTATTTTGTTTAACTCAAATGTA
>NC_088929.1:52610000-52612500 GCF_038396675.1 Hydra vulgaris | reverse complement strand
GGAAAAACATTTTTTGGTAGAGATGTATGAAATCTTCCTTCACCTATTTTCCATTCAGTAATTATTTTTCTCCATGTTGATTTCATTGGTCCATAAACTGCAAGGTCAAGAGGCTGTAGCAAATGCGTACTATTAGGAGGTAAGAAGACCATCCTAAAGTTGTTAGTTTCACAAATTTCGATAACATCAATAGATAAATGGCATGCTAAATTATCACCTAAAAGTAGTTTTGGTGTGTTGTTGCCAACATGTCTGAAGTAAGGTACTACTAATGTTTGCATCCAATCTTTCAAACAGTTGCCATCAAACCAACCAGATTTTGTACGGTTATAGCGTGCACCAATTGGACCTCCAAGTATCCAAGTGTCCATTAGACGCTCAGCTTTATACACTGTATATGGAGGAAGAAAAATATCATCAGCAGTACATGCAAACATTATAGACACTGATGACTTTGATGTATTTATAACTCTTTCAGCATGTTTAGTACCTTTCCGAAAAATCATTTGTTTTTACTTTGGGTCATCAGAAAGATTAGTTTCATCATAGTTTATTATGTTTTGTGGTTGAATATTTTTTATTTTATCTTCTAAGTTGTTAAAAAATCTATTAACAGAGTCACATGAAAATGCAGCACGCTTTCTACAAATATTTTGACATGCTCGATAAGACAAAACACTTTTATGCCGCTCTAAAAATGACCTTACCCAATCATCACCAGGCAAATTTTCATTAAAAAATGGGCAGTTTCTTCCAGATTTGTTAAGAAAACTTTGTACAAATAATTTGAGGTCTATTTTATCAAATGCATAGCCAAAATCACTAAAAATCGCAATGTATTGTGCAATTGACATCTCCTTGTCTGGTTGCAATGAACTCTTTCGACCAACCACACTACTTTTGCGTAAACCACTAATATGACACCTTAAAGTTCTGTGTGGTATGTTTAGTAGCCTTGCCACACGTTTACAAGGTTCTCCATCATTAACAAGTTGGATAGCTCTTTTAAGTTCACTATCAGTGTAAGTTTTTGACTGTTTTTGAGTTGATTTTATATAGTTTCTCACCATTTCCACAAATCTGTTATAAAAAAGTGAAAAATATGAGCTAAAAACTCAAATTATTTCTATCTTTAAGTATTAATTTTATTATTAAAAATATTATAAGAATAAAAACCAGTATTTTCAAAAGATGCTCATTTACCCCATATAAAAGTGCTCAATTACCCCACCTTACTTTAAACACATATATTTTATGAACAATTTATTTATAAGACTTGATAACTTATACGAGTTTACTGCAATATATGAATGGTATACTAAAAACAAAATTCAAAATTCTAAGAAAGTTTTAACTACAAATGCTTACCCTTAGTGTTTCCAGTTAATAGTTTTTACGGGATTCTATGAATCTACACCGTGATATAATTAACTTGTTATTGGTTATTTATTTCCTTCCAAAAGAACTGTAATTAACAACTTATACTTTCTTAAAGTTACTTTATGTATTTTTAGCTTGAAAATGAACTAAGCATTATTAATAAATGTTTAACTTGTCTTTTCAAATGAATATATTAACGGGTGCGCGATTACCGCGTGAAGTGCTCGATTACCCTACGCTACGGTAGTAATTATAATTTTTTTAGTAATCATTTATAACTTCCTGTAAAATATTATTTTTATAAATTAAATTTTTTTTGAGATTTAGTAACTCTTCCTGATGATCCAGCAATGGTGAAACTTAAAGTAGAAGATAAAAGTTAGATAAGTGTTTTTTACTAATTTAATTTATATATATATATATATATATATATATATATATATATATATATATATATATATATATATATATATATATATATATATATATATTTGGGTAGATCATCATTGCATTAACATCTAAACATCTTTAAAATTAAAAAAAAAATGAAAATTATTTTTATCTTCCTTTGCCACTGTCTAATTAAAAATAAGCCAATTTTGATAATAATATATGATATAAAGTAATTTTTGCAGAAAACAAAACAATGCAATAGTTTCGTTGTTTTCTGGTCAAACCATTAAGATTGCTTTAAAACTTAAAACTCTATGCAATAGCACAACTATTTTAACATTAGAATAACATTTTATGAGCAATACAAATTTTTTTAAATGCCATTTAATGCGTACTTTTTATTGTAATTATTTAAAGAAGTTCTTTGAAAAAAAGTGTTTATTGATCAATTACTTTTACATAATCCAATTAATTTTTGATGCAAAGTGTGGAATTTTGTTTCTAGATAGAAGTTTTGCTCTAATGTATCCTTCTCTTCTTATTTCTCCAGACACATATGCGGCTGCTTTTGTAACCAATTGAACATGTCATTCTACAGTTTGAGAATGGCAAGGAAAATCATCTAAAGTTAATTTTTGCATGTTTCGTATTGCATTTTCAATGATATCATCACTTAACTCTTTTAACATGGGGTCCTTGGGTGTTTCTCCCGATTTACAAGACATAG
>NC_088929.1:52595000-52605000 GCF_038396675.1 Hydra vulgaris | reverse complement strand
TAAAAAGCTACTTTTGTAGGCATTTTTCTCTTTAATACTTTTAACCAGATTGCGGACTAATCCACAACAACCGAAAAAGTAAAAGAAATAGTATCATCTTCAAACATTAATGCAAAGATTGTATCTACTCGAAGAATTAAGCCCAATTTTAGTCCGACTAATGATGCAGTAAACAGCTCAAATACGAGGAATAGCCAAAACTCAATTATTGTTGAATTCGACAGTGCAGAATCCAGAACAATGGTATTAGCAGATGCACCAAATCTTTCCAAAACAGAACACAAAAATATTTTTATCAGACCTGATTGAATAATTGTGGAGCAAGCTGAATTTAACAAGCATAGCTTTGAGAGAAAAGAAGCAAACAGAGATCTTGAAAAAAAT
The DNA here is from genome assembly GCF_038396675.1 of Hydra vulgaris. NCBI lineage: Eukaryota > Metazoa > Cnidaria > Hydrozoa > Anthoathecata > Hydridae > Hydra > Hydra vulgaris. Next base: position 52,604,616 of record NC_088929.1, on the reverse strand, counting down.
GGTAACCTTGATAAACCATTTCGATTTGTCATCCGCATTGATAAGGTCCGCTGCATTGATGTATCTATGATCCTTGAAATCAACGGCCGTTCAATACACCGATTTGTTGAATGGCAAAAAGCCCATATTGCTTGCTCGAAACCAGTCAATACACAATAATATCAAGTGTACTAATATACCATCTACCTCAGCTTAAAGCTATTCAAACCAGTAATTAAACACTCAATACGCCAAGAAAGTAACTCAGATCATTTACACTGTTACTACACAAATGCTTGTTCAAGAACAAACTGTTTATGCTTGAAACCCTGGCATACACTTTTAAATACAATGCTATTTTTATAACTGAAACTTGGGCTAATATCAACAGCACAATGCATATGCATGGTTATAATTTATACTACAACAACAGAGAAGGTCGTGGAGGTGGTGTTGCAATCTATTTAAATGATAAACTAAATTCGTTTGAAGTATAAATGCATCCATTAAACTGCAAATCTGTAGAAAAAATATGGTGTAATATTAAAAGAAGAGAACATTTTACTCGGGTGTATGTTTAAACCTCCCCCTAAACACTACGATAATTTTAATGCACGCTTAAATCTTGAACAAGCAGTGTTACCATCAATAGTTTCGGCGTCAGATGCTGATCAGAATAAAATGTTTAGTGGAATGTGCTAAGCCGGAGATTTTGGTTTTAATAAATTAACATGAAACAAAGGCGTTGCATATACACATCAGTAGGAGCCACTTTATCAGATCATTGATTTGTGCATACTCTTGAAGAAATTGCAATCTGCAACTTAAATGGCAAATAAAATTTTTTTCTTGATTTAATTCTTACTGAATCATCCGACCGCATTTACAATATCAAGCCCGTTCCTCCACTTTGTAATACCTCCAACATATACCACCTGTTTATTGAATAGCATCTAGCTACCGTCGACACTATAAAAAGACCTCGTTTTTCATAGTTTCATCAGAAACTATAAAAATACAATAGTTCACAACAATTCCAAGAAACTTCTATTTAGCGACGTAAACTTAAAGCAAAAAAATAAAAAATCAAATCAACGCAATGTGTGATTTAAACAATGATACTATTACCTCAGGCCCTGAGATAATTGATATTTTAAACTCATTAAATTTGTCTTTTTTAACGAAGATCTTGTTTCTCCAATGCCGGGCATTAAAAATCAAACCATGAGCGTTGTTTCGAAAGCAGTGGTTTCTTAAAAAAAAGTAATTTCAAGTCTCAGCAAACTAGATCAATATAAAGCTCTAGGTGTAGACGATGTGCACCCATGGGTTCCTAACGAATTTGCTAGTACAATAGCGTACCCGCTGACAAAAATATTTAACAGCTCACTTCAAGAAGTTTCTGTACTCAATGCTTGGAAAATTGCTAACGTGACGCCCTTACTTAAATGCGGAAGTTGATTAAATGCAGCCAACTACCATTCAATTTTGCTCACGTCTGTACCGTGCAAAGTCCTGGAACGAATTATCCGGGACACTATTTTGAATTATTTATATAATGATCAAATTCGCCATATCGCAGAATAACAACACGGATTTGTTAAGAACAAATCCTGCGTCAATAACGTTTTGGAGTCAATGAACATTATTTCTTCATCTTTTACAGATAAGCAGTTGGTTGATGTAAACTTTCTTGATTTTGCTAAGGCTTTTGACACTGTGCTGCATCAACGTCTTATGCATAAACTAAAAGCCTTTGGTATCACTGGAAAACTACTTTGCTGGATTAGTGACTTTCTCACTAACCAAAAACAGAGAGTGGTGCTTGGGGAGTACAAGTTCAGTTGGGCAAACGTAAATAGCGGTGTACCACAGGGTAGTGTCTTGGGTCCACTTTTGTTCATCCTTTACATAAACGATTTGCCATCAGTTATCAATTACTTCCCTTGCAAGTTGTATGCAGATGACTGCAAAATTGTTGCTTATAATAAAGATGCTTCAGACTCAGACAAGATTCAATTAGATTTAAATGCTATCACGGAATGGTCAGAAAACTGGTAAATGAAGCTAAACTACATAAAATACAAAGTGATCCATATGGGTAAAAAAAAAAAACCCTCAAAAAAATTACTATATATTTTATGCAGCATCTTTGACTAACGTTAACATTTTAAAATCTGAAAAAGAGCACGATCTTGGCATTACCATTACCTCGAATGGCAAATTGGACACCCGACTCGGAAATAGCATTTAAAGCTAATAACATTTTAGGATGGATGAAAAATACATTCATAAGTAGAGACGCAAAACTATGGAAGAAATTATACGAAGTGTATGTAAGGCCACATTTAGAATTTTCTACTCCAGCCTGTAATAATTATTCAAAATTTGCAATACAACGCATTGAACGTATCCAGAAGAGAGCTACAAAAGTATCTCACAGCCTAAAAAAATTCCGGTATGAAGATCGCCTGCAGGTTCTAAACTAACACACTTTAACAAACAGAAGAACTCTTTTTGACTTCATTTAAATATTTAAAATTGAAAATAAAACTGATAGAGTGACTTGGCAAGTTAAACCATTGACAGTAGAACCTAAGTATGGTCACCGTAAACGCCTACGTAGGAAAATAAAACTTAACTGTGAAATGCGTCACACCTTTTTTACAAACAGACTAGCGAATTCATGCAACAATCTTCCGGATGGTGTTGTTTAGCAAACTTTGATCGATCTTTTCAAAGCTCATTACAATTAATTTTTAGAGAAAAACCACTAACTTATTTAAAATGTTTAATGTAATTACATGCTTATACTGCGTATAGCAGGACTTGTATTCATGCTCAGTCCCAGGAGTTGTCTTGCAGTAAATATATACTGTACTCTACTATACCATACTCTCTCTCTCTCTCTCTCTCTCTCTCTCTCTCTCTCTCTCTATATATATATATATATATATATATACAGTATTGTGCAAATTAGTTCGGACAGTGGCAAAATTGGAATAAATTTCACAATAAGCCCAACATTTAGCTATGATACTAAAGATTCTCTTGCTTTTTCAGAAAAATAAGTGTTTTACTGTCGTCTAGTGGTGTCTGGCAACTCTTTGCTGCCGGAAAGACATTCTAGCAAACGCATCAGTGGCTTCAGGCTTTGTGCTGAAAGGTTGTGACGGATTATTTACCTCGTATTCACAATGGACATCACTCCCAAGAAATGTGCAAGCATTATAGCTGTTAAAGAATATGCTGGTTTTAGCATTAGACAGATTTCTAAGAAAATGAAGGTGGCCAAGTCAACCGTTGGTGACATCGTGAAAAGAAAAAAAGACACTGGTGAATCTTCAACACTGCGACAAGGAAGATGTGGAAGAAAACGCAAGACAACACCTCGCGACGATACAGTTATCATCAGAGAAAGTATAAAGAAACCTAAGAAAACAAGTGCAGACATTTAGAGAGATTTTTCCACATCAGACGTAAATATTTCTTCTTCAACTGTCCGACGAAGGCTCCTTGAAGTTGGCAGATTTGCCAGAAAACCTCTGAAGAAACAGTTATTGACAACGGTTATGAAGAGAAAACGTCTTCAATGGGCACGTAGGTATTCTCAATGGACAGCAGTCGACTGGAAAAAAGTAGTATTCTCCGACAAATCGCATTTTGAAGTCCATGGCTAGAAGTCAAAGTTTGTGTGACGAAGCAAAGGTGAACCGCTTCAGTGAGGACATATTCAACAAGCACCTAAACATCCGCCTTAGAAGATGTTTTGGGGTAGTTTTAATGCTAAAGGCCTTGGACGACTCAGGGAATGATGAATAGTGATAAATACAAGGCTATTTTGGAGAATCATTTGCTTCCTAGTATGACAAGGTACTTTCCTGATGGAGATAGCGTTTTTCAGCAGGATAACACACTATGCCTTACTTCTCGTAAAATGCGCACATTCTTTGAAGAAAGTGGACTGGAGATTTTAGACCAGTTTGGAAATTCTCCAAACATCAATCCCATTGAAAACTTATGGGCTATAATCAAACAAAGACTCCTGACAGAAGACTGTTCGACAATGGCAAAACTATTTAGTGCTGTTTTTAGGACCTGGTATCATGATGAGCAAGTGACTAAAATGTGTTCAACTTTGGTCGAATCCATGCCAATTCGTTTTCAAATGCTTTTAAAAGCAAAAGGAGGTCATATCTCCTAATAATTATATCATATTTTGTACCATTGGCATGTTTATTTTGAATAAAACTTCAATGTGGCAAATAATTGTGTTATTTCAACCACTGCCCGAACTAATTTGCACAATACTGTATATATGTATAAATATATATATATATATATATATATATATATATATATATATATATATATATATACATACATATATGTATACATAAATATATATATATACATATATATTTATATATATATATTTATTTATATATATATGTATTTATATATATATATATATATATAGTAAAACAAAAAACTATATAATTATAACACTCGATTTATTTAAAACATTACTAAATATTTTTTACTATATATTGCTCTACTTTGGTATTGAGCTCTCTTTATCAAGAAGTATTTACACAATTACTACAGTATATATATATATATATATATATATATATATATATATATATATATATATATATATATATATATATATATATATATATATATATATATATAACTATATATATATATAACTATATATATATATATATGTATATATATATATATATATATATATATATATATATACATATATATATATATATATATATATATATATATATATATATATATATATATAACTATATATATATATATATATATAACTATATATATATATATATATATATATATATATATATATATATATATATATGTATATATACATAAACACTATAGATTGGTGTATCAAAAGAGTTTGCATCAATAAAATTTATAAATCTCTTAAAGTTATAATGAATAAAAATACTGTAAATAACAATATAAATGTAAAAATAAAAAAACATTGAATATCTTTTATAACCAAATATAAAATGTATATCTTTATCAAAATTAATAGCCAAAGAATTATCCTATCCTATACTATGAATATCAGATAGACATTTGTCCTCATAGTGGTAGTCTGTTAATGGCTTTTTTTAAAGTTCTTCACAATATACAACTTTACCAATAATATAAACGCAAACAAAATATATTAAAGTCTATAATTCTTGTTTTAGTCTAAAAACACAAATAACTGACTTAAAGGGTAATGTCACTTCAATAACTAGTACCTTTAATAACACCACCTCTTCCCAGTGGCAGATTAAGACTTTTCCGGGGCCCGGGGCTATTTAAAAGTAGGAGACCCCGTTCCACTAACAACGACAAAAATGAGTAAAACAAAGATTTTCTTGAAAACGCTATCACTGATATTTATTTATATACAAATTTTATATTTTTTTTATTGAATTAAGTTGAGTGATTTTTTTCTGCTTTTTCTTGCCCGCAAACTCTGCAATCACATCGCTGAAATCCAAAGTTTCTAATAATTTTGACTCAATAGTTAATCTTGCTATATTACTTAAATGACTATGGACCATTGTTGATCGGTGCATGTTGTTAACTCTTCTAAGAGTAGAGAACGATCTTTCAGCCTCGCAGTTTGTTATGGGAATAGTTAGAAACAAGCGATATGCTATATAAATGCAAATCTAATTCAACTTTTTGAAGAAATTTGCTAACTGCATTAAACCTCTTAAGTATATGATGCTAAAGTACAGCCATGAATGCAAACTCTAGCTTAGTGATCTTATTTAATAAACACAAAGCTTCATAACGAGTATCAGATTTTTCTTCTGTATCCTCAGCTATATCAAATAGCGCTGCATGAATCCCATCAAAATTTTCTACCAAACTTTTTGAAGCATCTGACCCACATGACCATCGTGTATCTGATAGGCGCTTGAGTGTAGCATGATTTCCTTTCAATAAATCCCATCTATGTGTTGAAGCTACAAAAAATGAATACAAACTCTGGAGAACGCCAAAATAGTTGATAGAATTGATGCACTCACTGACACTGCACTGCCCAACTAAATTTAAAGAATGTCTAGCGCAGGGGATATAAAAAACTAATTCACACCGCTCTTTTAAACGTGCCTGTAGTCCAGAATATTTACCAGACATATTGCTTGCATTATCGTAAGCCTGTCCCCGACAATTGGTTATATCAGTATCATATCTTTCCAGTAGATCTAAAATGTCAATAATCAAAGATATACCGTCGTGGCTTTTAGTTTGTAGAAAACAAAAAAATCGTTCATACACGTGGCCATATAGATAATAACAAAATATCACAGAAAGTTGATCCACGTAAGAAATATCAGGAGTCGAATCTACGGTAATTTCCCAGTATTTTGCTTTTTTTATTTTGGTAATAATGGGCGTTAAAACCTTTCGAGACATAATATCAATTAGCTCTTCACAAATAGTTTTAGCCAAATAATTTACACTACCTTTGCCTTTATTTGCAAAAGTGTCAATGCGTTGCTTTAAAACTGGATCAAATTGAGTCAACAGTTCTAACATGCCTAAGTAATTTCCGTTATTTGACGATCCTATAACTTCATTACGGCCTCGAAATGCTAAACCTCTTCCGGCTAAAAAACGAATAACCGCAACTATTCTATTTAAGATTGCAGACCAATAATTAAATTCCATTTTAATCTGGCTTACCATATATTCATCGACATGAGTATTTTGTTTTATGAATTCTATCCACTTAATCATACATTGAATATGTTCTTTGCTGTTTTCGTGGCCGAAAATAGTTTGTTTAGCTTTTTTCCAATTGTAAAAGCCATTTTTGACAAATACGTTGTCGTAATTGGTTGAGAACAACTTGCAAGCATAACAAAATACACATCCAGTGGATTCAGAAAACATTACCCATTTTCGGTCACACTTTTCGCCATTATTCATCACTTTTCGAAAATATTTAACCAAATAATATCTGTACTGGTTTTTAAACATCCGCTTCGAAGATTCGAAATTAAAGTCTTTATTTTAAAAAAAAGCATACCCCTTGTTTAAATACTTCATAGGTTCATTTTCTTTTAATTCTAATGACCATAAAGCAGGGTCTTCGCGTAGAATGGTGTCTAGGAAAAATAAGCCTAATAAAAAAATAATAAGTGACAATTTATAGAATAAAAATATTAACTGCCTAAAAAGTAAATTGTTTGTTTAGCAGATGTTAGAGGTGTCATTAAAGATAGTAAAAATTGGAGTACCTGAGTCCAGCTCATTGTTATGCATTGTAGAGTCAACACTTTTAACTTCTTGAATTTCATTTGAAGGACCTTGGCAGGCTACCTCATTTTCCGTGTTATTGTTTTCATGTTTTCTTTCATTGTTTTATTATTATCTATAGTTTGTAGAAATTGCATAATAGTTTGGTTTGATGAAAAAAAATGTGTCATTTTCGGAAGTTTAGCTACCATTTCCTCTCTCTCTTTCTTCAATCTTCTTTTACAAGCTTCACTTTCATATTATCTTAACATTTTAATTATAACTGTATAACCTGAAAAGTGTTAAACTGTTCTTTTTTTCTCTTTCACGAATTTAGCGCTTCAGCTGTTAAATGCATTTACACAAGAACTCTTTTGTGCGGAAGTACAAAAGAATTTTAGAATTGCAATTGTTAATGCATTTTCAATAACAATATAATTATTCAAGTCGTTAATAATTTTCCGAAGGAAACTGTTTTTGTAGCAATTTGTACAAATGTTACATTCAATTCTTGCTATAAGGCGCTGCTACCAATCTTAGTAATTTTTTTTTGTAGAAGTAGTTGCGCTCCATCGAAGTCAAAGACCGGAAAAAATATATAATGCAGCGTTTTTGTTGACAGTTATTTTATTTTTGTGCTTTTGTTTTCAGACAATTTAGTAAATTTAACTTTGGCTCTTTTAAGTCAATAAAATATTTAATTTTCAGAGTTATTAAAAAATTATTTACTTTGAATCGGGGCCCCTAAAATTGTGGGGCCCGGGGCTATAGCCCCTAGCCCCCCCTTCCTTAATCCGCCACTGCCTCTTCCCTCTCTCCCTCTCTCTCCTCGGTATATTTTAAATTTTACATTATTGCAAATAGAATTTATATAGTTTGTGATTTTAACAGTTAACTTAACACTAAAATGTACTATTATTATTTTGCTACCATTTACCAAAACCAATTAAAATGTCTTAATTAAGGTTATAATATAATAAATAAAAGTTTATAATAATAAAAATCTGTAAACAAGAAGTATATAAATGATAGGTTTAAAGAAAAACCTACCATGACCTGTTGGAATAAGTAAAATAAGCGCTCTTGATTTAAAATCAACATAAATTAACATGTTAAAATAAGTATTTTATTTGTATTCAACTTTTTTTGATGTTTATGTAAAACCGTATTTAAAAAAAAACAACAACTTTTTGTATCACTTAGTATTTTAGATTAAAAAGGTATAAGATTACAAAACATGACAAAAAAGTTTATAAAATAGTTTTTATGATACCTACACAGTTTACATAGCTAAAGCTATTGCAAGTTGTTGCATTATAACTTTCACCAACACTTAAAATGCTATTATAAGGATATATTTTATATTCATTCCTAATTCCAAGACCACAAGTAACAGTGCCACAAAACCATTGTCTCCAATCTAAATAATAACTTAAACAGTTATCTAATAATAAATAGAGTTTATCGACGTTTATCAGAGTTATACTATAGTAAACAATATAAAAGTGAAACTATAGTAAATAGTCTATTCAATATTTACTATAGTTACCTTAAAAATAGACTTCTCCTAATAAGTTGTTTCTTTAGGAAGCTGAGAATAACGTTTTGTTTTGTGTTACAATTTCTAACCTAGTTACAAATAGTATCTTTGAAACTGTTTTTTTTTTTGCTTAACAGCTGTTGTTTGATTTTATCTTAATCATTTTTATTTACTATTTCTAAGTGTAATAATTTTATTAAGTTTAAATACATGGAATAAGATAACTGTTCCATGTAATAATAAATTGATTCAAGTGAATAGTTTTATGTTTTATTTTTAAATAGATTCCATAGGGATTTAAAATTTTTTTTATTTATTTATTTATGGTTTCACCATTAGGTAAACGTAGTATTATTTTGAACTAAATTTTGGTAATGAATTTGAAACCAGTGACAAAAGCACACAACATTCAAATTGAAACATGTTATGTTTTGTAGGTAAAATGATGGATTTGTATTATAACAGGGTGCTTAATTTTATAGAAGCTGACGATGTCCTTTTTTAAATATAATAAGTTGTTCTTTTTTAATTGGTATAAATATTTTTAGGGTTAGGGTTAGGGTTAGGGTCAGGGTTAGGGTTAGGGTTATCATATTTTAAATGAATTTTAAATAAAATCATATTTTAAATGAATTTGATTATATCTTTTATTTAGTATTGTTAATTATAATAGTTGTTTTAAGTTTAATTACATGGTATAAAATAACTGTGACATATAATCGCCTATAATTAATAGGCAAGTTAGGAGGATGTATATTTTTGGGGCTATAACGAATTTGTATTCATAAACGAATTTGTATTCAT
>NC_088929.1:52577500-52587500 GCF_038396675.1 Hydra vulgaris | reverse complement strand
ATTTATAAAAAGCATGTTGTGTTGTAGACTACCTACATATTCAGGGATAAAAAAAAAAGCGAAGAGAAAGATGAAAAAACCTGTAATCAGGAAAAATGAACCCATGTTAACGTACTTTTGAAATGAAAAATTTTAAACTAAGCAGTAACTCTTGTGACGATGAGAATATTAAAAATTAGCACCATCATACAGAACTGAAAACATAAAAGAATAGTTATAATAAATAAGTACTTTGTTCTTCCATTATATATTAATGCAGCTATTATTTTTATTTAACTTTTTTTAACATTTGTTAAATATCACAAAGTGTCCTTCCTTTTTTTCTTTATAAACTTAATGATTTTTCATAATTTGTGTTTATAAAAAATGTTTGAAGAGGAAAAATTGACAAAGAAGAAGATAAAGAAGTTATAAAATTTACAACAGACTGCTCATAAAATACTCGTATCATCAGATAATGCTAATTTTCAAGTAGATTCAACTTCAAATTTAGAAAATAAATCAATACCTGTGTTAGTACCTAAAAGATGAAAAACTGGTGATAGAGTTAAAGGTCCTAGTTGCATTTACAGCAAAAATAGTAAGATTATTATATTATATACCACTACCCAAGAGGGAAATAGGATATGCAAATCAGGTATTAGGATAAGAAAAGATCCATAAAGAAATAGCAGAAAAAAGTAGCTGAAAAAATAGTTCTAGGTAAAACAAATAAAGTAGTAGAGAATAAAATGGGAGCGTGCAATTACATATTTATGTAATATGTATGAAAGACTCTATAAATGATGCATTTAACCCTTTTTTTACCCCAAAATTATTCAATATTATTCTAACTAAATCGAAGGTGAAACTATTATAGGAAAAGAATGGGCACCAATAACTGAGCATGAACTAATTGGGTTTCTTGGAATTTTGTTTTTGCAAATGGTTACAAATGAGCAGATGAAGATACAGAGGAGCTTTAGGACATTAGCAATGACCATCAGAACTTTTGTGCTCCATCAAGTTGCTTTTACAACATTACATTTCAAGATTTAACAACAAGACTACTCGAATATTAGAACGCAACAGTGAAAAATTAACATCTATTTGTAAGGTTTTTATTATTTGGGTATAAACGCATTGAAATAATTTTAGACTATAAAAAATGTTACTATTGATGAAGAGCTGGTTTTATTTGTAGATGTTTTTTCTAAGACAGATTATAAAAATTAAACTAGCTAAATATGGGTTAAGACTATGGTAATGGTATGACTCTCATACCAGCTATGTCTTAACTGCACAACCTTATACTGGTCGTGGCCCAGAATATCATCAAGGACTTCGAGTAGTTCATGATTTAGTTGATGTTAAAAAAGAATTTGGAAAAAATGTTACAATGGACATTTTTTTCACATCAGTAACACTTGCAAGACACCTTTTAAAGAAAAACTAAGATTAGTTAGAACAATGTACTGAAATAAAAAAATCACAAAAAATCTTGACTATGACACAACTAAAGGGAAAGTGAATACTCTAGACCAAATGGTTTCTACCTTTTCAACAAATAAAATGACCCGCAGGTAACTATGATTACAACAGTATTATGAAAAAGTTTATAAAATTATTTATTTGTTTGTCTATTTTTTATAACTCGGGTAGCCTATAATGATGGTTAATTAAATAGTAGACAATTCTGCTTTTAATGGTTTAAGGAATTTTTTATTTAAAAAAAAAAATTCTGAATGTTTTTATAATTTTAATTTCTAATAATATTTGTTTTGTGGTTTACCTAATAACAAAATTTAATTTGTTTGCTTAATTAATCTTTTTAACAACTGAAGTGAAATATATCTTATCTCCGAAATATACTCGTTTAGTTAAATTTTAGTTAAAAAAAGTTAATTTTATCTAAAAATTGCATTAGAATTACTGCAATTAATTTGTTTTATGATATAGTTTTTTAAGTGACATAATGCATTATGCTTTCTTTTAGTACATATGATAATTTACTAATACGTAACTATTTCAACACGATATATTGATAGAATAAGTTTATAAAAATATCAGTGTATCTAAAATAATATTTTCATGCAATTTTTATGGAAATTTACTTAATATTTTTAATATACTATATAAAGTTCCAAAAATATTGCATGCAAGTCCTAGAAATAACAAAGTAAATGAAATAAGATCATGTCAAATACAACAACTGAAATGTGTAAACATAAAAATACTCCAATAAACATATTTCAATAATCTTTTAATTAAAATAATTTATAAGTATAACAAATTTCTGCATTTTGTGAAGTGTTTCAAAATTATATTTTGTTTTTAGATGAAAAAAAAAATTAACATTATATTCATTTTCAGAAGAAAATAAAAAAGTTAGATTGGATATACTTATATAGAGTTATAGAGAGATTGCAGAAGACTAAAACTAGACTTTTTGTTAGTTTAGTCTTCTGCAATCTCCCTATAACTCCATATAATACTCCATTTATACCATACAGATGTACACATAGTAAGATCACTATGTAGTTGATGTTTATACTTCATTAAATAAATTTTTTCTATAAAATTTTTTATTTTTTAAATTTTTTTTTCTATGTTTTAGAAATTAATTTTGGATTTTAGTTTAGATCTTTGTTTTGAGTGAAAAATATTTTAAGAATTTCTTATAGTTGTTTTATTTATTATAAATACATTTTTTAGTTTTCTTTTCAGAAAGTTCTCATTACTCAAGTTTATTATTGGTTGGTTTTTACGCAACACTTTTATTCTAAAAATAGGAGCATTGATAAAATATTGAGAATCTTAGAATTTTTTTTGTTTTAAATGACTTCTTTAAGTTTCTTTTTCGTTCTATGTTATGTTATGTATTATATTTGTTGGAGTTGTTTTCGTAAACTGGTGGGATAACATTTTAAAAATTTGTTGTAATATGTTATCCCACCAGACCATATTTCAACCGAATTACTCAGACAAAGAAAGTAGAGTTTGTTAAATAATTATTTAGTGCTTTCATTTGTTCCAACATATGTTATGCTAGGTTATAGATTTATCTTTTGTACACCATGCTTGAGACATCAATAAGGCTATTTTAAAGAGGGTTTGAGTTTCCAAGATTATTACATTGTTTGACTACAAGGCAGATAGTCCTTAAAATTTTAGGTTAAAGACTCATTAAAAATTCTTTAAAAACAACTATCTTTTAAAGCTTTGTAGCTGTTTTAAAAAAAAAAAATACATAGAAAAGTGGTCTAAAATATATGTTTTACCTGTTTATCAGGGTTTACACAGGTTCTCATTAAAAGATTTCTTTGACGCTAATCAAAAACATAAGTTATTTCCCTGACTTTCTTCCTGAAAACCCATTTGTTTCCTCTGGCTTATTCAAAAAAACTACCCTTTTACCCTGACTCATTAACTATATATAGTATTAATTATAAATTGTTTCAAGAATAAAATTTAGTTGCTTTAACACTCACGAACAGAAAATTAAATGCTCACATAGACATGTATTGACACTCACATATGTAATAAAAGAGTATATATACTGACCAAATGTTTATTGATTAAAGGCTTTTATTTATTTACACAATTCTACTATTTTAAACTATTTTAAAAAATACGCTTTTTTATAATTAAGTACTTTCAAAATTTTACAAACTAAAGTTGATTTTATTTCCATATCTTTTTGCTATATTATAAAGATTGAGAAAAAAAAGTAAACCTTATTTTGTTAAGAAAGATTAAGTAGAAAAGGTTAACTTTATTTTGTTAAGGAAAAGAATAGCTAGAATCAAAAACTTTAAAAAAAGGAAATAAGTTTCACATTATATTCTTCCTTTTTTACAAAATTTGTATTGCCTTTTTCAAAATCTTAATTTCAACAGGTTTTACTTGGCTCTTTCTTTTCAAACTATTTCCTTTAATTACTATTCCAATATCACTTTTAACAAACGCAATTGTAAATTATTGCAGGAATCTAGTAGAAAAATTTTACTACATTACTTTTTGTTACATTACTGATTTCTCTGGTTACAATTTCTAACCGATAATTGCGTTTATTTTGCTCATTTTTTTCTTGTTCAAGGTCAAGCTGATTTATTTGGCGTGCTTCTATAAAAGACTTAATAAACTAATTTGTTAGTTACATTGTTGATGATAGTCTATTATTATCAACAAAAGAACATCTTTTTTGATATTATCTGACTTTTTTTTAAATTAACTTTAGATACAATATTTTTAAACTTGCTTGACCATAACTTGTAACTAGAACCTATGACAGAACAGATTTTAATTCCTTTGGTATATTGATAGAAGATTTATGAACAAATAATTTATCTAATCTAGCAATCTTGCAACTAAAAGATCTTGCATTTTCTAAATCTTGAGAAAACATTCCCAACATATCTGAATGTGGCAAATCTTTCTCTGCTAAAGTTGCATTAATCTTAAATAATAATAGATGAGTCTAGAGATATTTTATATTGTTTCAGAATTTGACTTTCTCCATTATAATAGTAATCATACTTTTACGTAAAAACAAAGAAAAATCTGCAGATTTTACTTTATCTTTCTAAAATAAACGTATTAAACAGTCCATAAAATAATTTATACTTAAAATTACTAAATTAAATATTTTAGTATAAAAGAAATACTGACTTTGAAATACTTTATTGTTCCCTGACTTACTAAGAAAACAACCAATTAAATTCCCTAACTTTTCCTGACATTCTCTGACTTTCTGACCTAAACCAGTTAAAACAGACACTTTTGCCCCTGACTTTCCTTTTCCATATAGACCCTGTGTAATTGAGTAAAAAGTTGTCCTAACTGGCTTCTTAATGTTAAAAATTATACTGATGTGAAGCATATTGTGAAAGAAACTTTTAATAACTGCATACTCCTTGTACTTTAGACCATTTTTGTTTATGTCTCCAATTTTAAGTAATTTATTTTGTCTCTATTTTTTATTAAAATACTTCTAAAAATTTAAAAATTTAGTCAAATCACTATTAAACAGTATCTAGCATGTGAAAAACCAAAAGGCTCTTTAATGCAATGTTATTTATTTCCATTTTAAGGTCCTCTCTATCATCATCAACTGTTCTGCAAGTATTTTTAAGTTACAGTTTATAATTATTCTTATAACTACAAATGAATTTTAAAACAAATTGTTTAGGGTTAGGGTTATAGAAATGAAAGAATTTTTTTTTTCAGGCTAGCTGGGCAATAATTTCCTATCTTTACTAGTCTTAAATCCTTTTTTAAACATTTAATACTCAACTGAAAGATGTATGTTTGGGTCAAGTATTGCGTGGCTTAGATTAAAAAAATATCACCATAATTTTCATTAATGCTTGAGTAAAAATTTCTTTACGCAACTCCTTCTCGATGAGAAGGAGTTGGTTAAAGTGCCACCTCAAATCTCTTCGGCATTTTTCTGTATGTTATATGACCATCCACTTCTCGGCTTTAAATTGACCTATTGAAGCTAAACTTTTTTGGTGTCTTAATAATTGTGATCTGAAGAGTTAAAAATCAAAACGCTACAAAGTCTTCAGTCTTAGCAACAAATTTGTGGTTCTAGTTTATCAACATTAACCGCGTTAGTTAACAGATGTTTTTTATCATTTAAGATTTTTATACTTAGACTAGTAAATGTAAAAATATAGTATAGTATAAGTATAAAAACATAATTAACTTACATAGAAGTGAAAAAACATGCTATTAATTAGAAGTCCTTCTAACATTAAAAGAGTATAAATTAAATAATTAAGGTACGGAGTACAAAAAATCAAATATTAACTCTCTCATACCTATATCTTGTAGAATATCATTTCTTTTCATTTTTGTCAGAGATAATTTTACATAAGTTATATATTCACACGGGTGGCATTCATAAAGTTTTGTAAGAAAAGATTTCATTTTAGAATCATCTCCTAATTCAAATTCATCATGATCTATTTGTTCAATAGTAACTTCTAAATCTTCGCTGAACAATGATGAACGTGCAAATTGTTTCCAATCAGATGACAATTTTTCAACGAGTATTTTTTTTACTTCGTCGTTCATCCTAGAAACATATATATATATATACATATATATATACATATATATATATATATATATATATATATATATATATATATATATATATATATATATATATATATATATATATATATATACATATATATATATATATATTTATATATATATATATATATATATTTATATATATATATATATATATATATATATGTATGCATATATATATATATATTTATATATATATTTATTTATTTAAAATGCATAAAAATAACTTTTGATGGAACTCTGAGTTTCATGCCCTTCGGCAATCATCAGCCATTGTGTATTTATATATATATATATATATATATATATATATATATACATATATATTTATATATATATATATATATATATATGTATATATATATATACATATATTTATATATACATATATATATATATATATGCATATGCATATAAATATATATATTTATATATATATATATATGTATATATGCATATAACATTATATATATATATATATATATATATATATATATATATATATATATATATATATATATATATATATATATATGTATATATGCATACAATATTATATATATATATATATATATATATATATATATATATATATATTATATATATATATATATATATATATAAATATATATTTATATAGATAAACCCAGCTAACAATTATCGTTCCAGAAACAATGCCACAATTTTCATTTAAATTAGCGTAACGTTCGCTGCAAATGTTAAATGAACGAACTTTTGTGAACTTCAATTTACAGTTCTTGAATGTTCAATAAGAATGTTAAAATAACAAACAACAAACTTTTACTTAACGTTTACAACAAACGTTAACTTAATAATTTTTGAACGTTTTTTAGATATTATTCAATAGCTCTGTAAATTTTTTGAGACATTTTTTTTTAACCTTTTAATCGTATGAATTTAGGCAGATTTTCTGTTTAAATTTTTATTTGTTATTATTTTGCAACTATAACGCTTTTTTGAACTTAAAAAATCCTTATTTACTTAACAACTGTTAAATAAGTACTTAAGTAACAATTTTTTTATTTACTTAACTACAAAATCACCGAGTTTTACTTAATACACCATATCAAGCTCATTTGAAAGTGCATGATTAAAATATTACATTTCAACCATAAGGCACACAATTAACAAAAGTTCATAGAAAAAATAATACTTCTTGCAATGAAAAAGTTTGTTTATTATTAACAGTTAGTGCTTTAAAGGGCGCTAACAACACTTTAAATCAACTTAAGTTAAATTTGCTTATAAGACAACATCAGCAATATAAAAATTATAAGGTGTTGTTTCAGAGAAAAATTACAACTTGTACCAATAAAAAAATATACACGTCTTTTTTAAAATAGCAAATTTACAAAACTTTATCAAAAATAAAGTTCATTTTTCTTATTAAAAACTTTCTTATTAAAAACTTAATTTTTTTTCTATTAAAAACAAAAGAATTTTGGGTTTTGATAAACAAGCTAGTTTTATTTATGACTGATTTAAATGTGCCAAACAACATTAAATGAGTATGTTATTAATTAATATTCTGGTATGATTCATTAAACCTTGCTTTACATAGCTGAAGCATAAAACTGCAATTTCCAAGTCAAATAAACTGCATTTCTTAGTCAAATAAACTGTGTAATTCCTATTTTTCCTAATTTCCTAATTTCTAAGTCAAATAAACTGTCTAATTACCTAAATTCCTAATTTCTAAGTCAAATAAACTGTCTAATGTCCTCATCAAGGCGACCTAGTACTTGTTACAAATTTTAATTTGATTTAAACATATTGCATAACAGATTTGTGATCAATCTCTGAATGACAAACTGTTTTTATCAGTAGCAAAAGAAACAGAATCAGATGGAAAGGAAAATTTTTTTTCCTAGTTGCACTAACTTGAAAAAAACTGTTGCTTAACAGTTACCCTATCACTGGTACAACATGATGTTGTTTTATCAAAACAAACATTTTTCGGTGTCGAAAAGGCTTTGATTGCTGCTTTAATGTGATTGTAGCTGATGAGGTCTCTTAGCCGCAATCCACTTTGGTCTGTATATCTGATAATGCATATTGTTCCGCTTCATTTTAACCATTTTCATGTATGATAATGCAATATATTTTATTTAAAACAGAACTATACTATTTTAAAATAACAATGTACCAAACAAAACAAGTGTAACTTGTTGTAACATGTCAAGCATTTATTTACCTATATATAAACATGACTTTTATCCTTATTTGTAAGAGTCGACTAGGTGAATCTGTCAAGTACAAATAATAACTTATACGTACTTGTCAGAGTTAACTAGTAAACAAGTAAGAATAATAGTCATATTTATAATAATATATTTATAAAATGTGTATTTATTAAGTATAAGGTCTATATAAATTATATACATATTTATTATGTATATAATTTAATGCATATTTCACTTCAAATTCTAATAAATTCTAATACATTAAAAATACTATTTAATTATAAGATTTATCTGTTAAAACATTATTTAAAAAATGTAACTTAAAATTAGTAATACTATATCTAATTGAACTATATCAAAGTTCAATGTACTTCAATAAGGTCTTAATATCTGACTAAAAAAAAATAAATTCGAGCAATAATATAGTCCATACTGCTCAAATTTAATTTCTTTAGTGAATTAATAAAAACCAAATTTAAGTACAGATACTAGTCAACAAGAACAATATATATATTTATAAAACAACAATTATAAATGTATTCTATAAAATAGAGTGCTCAACGTTCTTAAAAGAATAGACCAATAATAAATTATAAGATATTAATTATTAACTTCAATTTTTTACACAATGTTTCGTCAATAAAGACTCTTCAGAAATGAATGCTAAACATAATAAACTTCAATTTATTACAAAAATTAAATTACTGAAAGTCGTAAATCTAACTTCTGCAATTTTTTACACCTATATGACGTTTTATACATTAGTGACACTAATTAGTGTCACTAATGTGAAAAATGTCGCAATAGTAAAACATTATAACAACCTTATGAAAAATATTCTTTAGAGGTGTTTGTTTTAATTTTTTTCAAAAATGGGTATTATAATTTCATTTGTTTTTGTAGTTTTTTAAGAGAAACTTATTTTCATGTCTACATTTAGATCTCAATACTGATTTTTTATTTAATAAACATTCTTGATTTGCAAGTTTAACTATTTCAAATATTTCTTGCTGGTTTAATATACATCTTTTAGAAATATTATTACAAGCGAGTGCTGTGTTAAGAATAAGCCAATTTAATATATAATCATCAATATTTTTATCTTTTAATTCCCAAATGTATTTTAATAACATAGTATCTTTAGAATACTTTTATTTTTAAAGGATTGCTCATGATTAGCGAAACGTTTTTTTCGTACACCCACAGTTGAGCCAATGTATTGTTTATCAGGTACAATTTTAGAAGAAACAACGCATTTATATATCACGTTTTTTGATAGACATTTACCACTTAGAGGGCAATTAATTTTTTGTTTACAATTACAATTTTCTATTATTTTATCATTTGCATGATAAAATAACAGAAATATGTAATTGCAAATAAAAAAATAAATGCTCTCTGGGTGGTAAATGTCTTTTTCAAAAAAAAATTTTAAGTTGTGGGACTAACTTCATTGCTCTTTTTTGCACTTTCTCTAACTCATAAATATCCCGTTGTAAAAAAGGCTTACATGCAGATATAGCGAACTCAAGTAGTGATTTCACAAATATCGTATGTATTGGTTTCACCGTTTCCACATCAAAGACTTTAAATGCACATTTAATTAGATCCAAAGTTCTTTGCGTTTTTAACGTTGCTTGAGTCATTTGATTTAAGGTCTTGTTTGGAGTTAACCTGTTACATCAAATTGCTGATATTCTTTAATAGGG
>NC_088929.1:52425000-52572500 GCF_038396675.1 Hydra vulgaris | reverse complement strand
AAAACAACAATTATTAGCATCAATTCTTTCTAATGTAACAAAGAATGCAGACTACAATTCACAACATTGGAATGAAAAAGATGAAACCTTTTAAGAACAAAATCAAAAATTTCTAATAAACAAAAATACAGATACCTAAAAATGAAGCATAGCACAACATTCTTTAGACAAATTCCAGAAGAATATTTTTGAATTTTTCTATTCCTTATTATTTTTCCTATGAATATAGAATATACATACAGATATAGAGAAATATAAAATAGATTGAAATAAACGCAAACTTATGTATATAAACTTACATGGCCACAAACAAGAGTCTTATTTTCATATTAAATACATAAATAAAATTTTATGCCTATATATGCGCACTAATAATATTCATTAGCGTATTCATATTTTGATAAAAAAAATGCAGACAGAGAACATTAATCGCATGCGTATATTCTGAAAGTTCATTGTTGTGCAAACTAATGTTTGCGTACAGTGGATGTCCAAAGTTTTAGAGAGACTTTTATTTTTATTATTATTTATTGTACCGCAACAAGCTATAGCTTGTGTAACCAATTCTGGTTTTGGTGGCCTACCTAAAAATTTACAAATGATTTTTTAAATAAGTTAATTAAATGGGAATAAAGCCAATTACATCGTTAATCAGCTTCAAGGTTTTCATATTCGAAAAATTTATCCAACCTTGCTTTGAAACTATTTACAGTTGTGTCACTGACAATGTTTTTAGGCAATTTATTCCAAGTGTTCACCACACAATTTGTAATAAAACTGATGACGCTGTTTAATGTTTTTTATTAACTCTCTAACTAGTTTAAAGTTATGACCTCGCGTTCAATTTTGATTTAAATTTCCTGGATAAGAGAGCGAATTTACGTTGCGCCAATTTACAATATTGAAGCAATTTATTATTTTAAAACAATGTATTAGGTCAACTCTACGGTATACAAGAGATTGAATACCCAAAATTTTTAACCTTTTTTTGTAATCCAATTTTCTGAGTGATGGAATCAAACGAGTTGCTCGGTGTTGTACTTTTTCGAATAAAGTTATGTCATTTTTTTGACCAGGGTTGCACGCCGATATTGCAAATTCCAAATTAGGTCTCACAATCGCTGTTGACAATGTTTTAAGAAGTTTGCTATCCATATAGGTGAAAGTCCTGCTTACTATTTCAAGTAATTTATTTGCTTTATTTGATGCATACATAACTTTTTTTTTAAATATCTTCGCTTCCAACAAGGCTGCAAGCAGCCACTAATTAAATTTAGAAGTTACTGAAAAAGAAAAGATGAAGATTGTAGAGCAAGATAACAATTGACGGATGACTTAAAAGATTGCAAACTATATGAATCAGAAAAGCAAGACGAAGGAAGCGAAATCCAAAGAGCTGATGTTCAAGGAAAAAAAATAGACAAATAAGAATTTTTGTAGCACTTAGGAACAGTCACAGAAAAAGAATGACACTTAATTGAATGACGAATAACACGAGAATGAACTATAGTAGATGGCACAAGTGACGTTAGCTCTTGTGCCATCTACTATAGTACGCAGTGCCAATTATAGTATTTGTAGAAAAGTGAAAGAGAAGCAACAATACGACAATGTGATAATGGTTGGAGGTTGGCTGCAAGAGCAGGTCCAACTATGTTTACAATGCGTTTTTGCACCTTGTCTAAAAGAGAAAATGGGCGTCATTGTTGATCCGCCCCTGATATGGCAACAATATTCAATACAAGGCCGGATTTGAGATTTATAGAGATAGAGAATAGAATCCGAAGTAAGAAAGTGACGAGCTTGATTAAAAGATGCAACTTTAGCAGATGCTAATTTTGCAACTGATTTGATATATGGTTTTCAAGAAAGATTGGAAGTAAGAGTTAGTCCTAGAAGATAAAGAGTAGATGACTCATCGTGTACATCACCGTTCATAAATATAGGAAGATCTAAATTATTGCGATAACAATTGGCTGAAAAAAATTGAATTTTATCTGAATTAAAGTTCACCAGCCACTGTGAGCCCCATGCTGTAGCAGAAGTGAGATCCATTTCAAGCTCAAAAGCCCCCTCCAAGCAATCAGAGGGTGTTGGTTTCTTATTACGACAAGAATAAATGGTTGTATCATCAGCAAACAATGCTACCTTAGATGTGAGAATATCCGGAAGATCGTTAATGTAAACTATTAAGAGTATAGGGTCAAGGATAGAACCTTGAGGAACCCCTGAAGCCACAGAATAAGAAGAAGAGTGTTGTCCATCGAAAACAACTTATATGCTACGATTAGAAAGGAAGAATTCAATGATCTTATAGATGTTGCCGGATACACTATAAGAAGAAAGCTTATGGAGAAGACCAGCATGCCAAACTTTATCAAAAGGTTTTGAAATGTCAAGAGCGATGGCCTTAATCTCTCCATCTTTATCTACTGCACGATAAAACCTGTCAGTTAATATTGTTAGCAAATCAGCTGTAGAACGAGAAGATCGAAATCCATATTGATGGTCAGAAAGTAAGTTATTAGATTCAAAATTAGAAATTAAGTGTTTGTTAATTAAAGATTCAAAAACCTTGCTTATGATAGGAAGAAGACTTATGGGACGGTAGTTAGACGAATCAGATCGCTCTCCAAAATTTTTGAAGATAGGGATAACAGATGCCGCTTTCCAGCAGGCTGGAAAGCAATACTCTGATATGCACTTCTTGAATAGTTTTGAGAGTATAGACGACAGCTCCGGAGAACAATTCTGCAAGACAATAACAGGTATGTTGTCCGGGCCACAAGCTGTAGATGAATCTACGCAGGAAATCACTTTAGATACAGACGCTGGAGTGATATGAATGTCAAGCAATGGATCAACTTGTTTGTTGGCAATATCAGGTAGAGCGCAACTATTGAAATCAAGAGATGATATTGATGAAAAGTTTTTAGCAAACAATTCGGCGTTGTCTTTAGGTGAGGTGACAAAGTCTGAACCATACAAGAGAGGTGGAAATAAAGATTTTCCCTTATTATTGATATTATTAAAGATTCTCCAGAAGTCACGAGAGCCTAATTTTTGAGATGAGATACGAGATTTCATGACCTAAGAATAGCGGGTTTTGGCGTTAGGCAAAACTTTTTATAATTGTTCCTAGTAGTAATAAACAGACGTCTGTTTTCTGGAAAATTGTTTTGCTGATAAATATGGAGGTAACGGTTTCCATTGGCAATTGCAGCAGCACAGTGTGAAGAAAACCATGGAGGAGAGTGAGGCTTGACCTGGGATCATCAAGAAGGAATAAAAGATTCCATGCCAGCCTGAATCCACGAAGTTATGTAAGAAGCACATTTGTCGACAGGAAGACGAAAGATTTCTACCCAAGAGCCATCACGAAGAAAATCACGGAAAGAATCCCATTCAGCTTTACTGTAGTTGTAAGAGGTTCGATAATAGGGGGATTCAGGAGATGTAGAGGGATGAGATATTAGTTTTAGAGAGATCAAACTGTGATCAGAAGCACCTAAGGGTGAATGTGGAGAAACTGAGCACTGACTAGGATCAGAAACAAGATATAAATCGAGTAGAGAAGGTAGATGATTCGGGTTGTCAGGAAAATGAGTTGGAAAGTTGACTATTTGAGTTAGGGATTGAGAAAGGCAAAAGTTGTGGGCTTTAATGCTTGCGGAATCACTGACACTAGTGCCAAACCATTCAGTGTGGTGAGCATTAAAGTCACCAATAATTACTGTATTAGCTGATGGACAAAGTGAGAGGGTTTGTTCAATATGATCAGAAATAAGATCAAAAAGAGTTCAATCTTGAGATGAAGGAGAGCGATATAGAACAAAGAGAAAGGCAATAGAGTGAAGTGGTGAAACAAACGAAAGCACATGAAAGAATAGTCTGTGGATTCAAATCTAGTTTCACGACAAATGGGTGAGTTCTTACGAATGTAAATGCCCAGGTTAAGCATGTGACTATTGGAGTCTTTACGAATTAAAGGAAGATAACCATTAACATTAAGTTCACAAGATGAGACAGCCGAACTCAAATTAGTCTCACAAAGAAAAAGTAGGTCTGGTGAATTTTGAAAGAGATAAGACTCAACAGAAGAAAAGTTTCTTCGAAGACCACGAATATTAGTGAGTGATTGGTTTAGAGAACTTGGTGATGATGATGGTTTTTTGTGTTTTATAGTTTTTGGTACTTTATTCATTTTTAAATTAGATTAAAGAACTTGACTCAAAGCATAGATAGTACTCAGACCACTGTTTAATAGTCCAAACAATTGCCTCATTACTACTAATAAACCCTAAGCCGTAACAAAGGGCTCCAAATTTGGCCTCCGCAATGCACACCAAAAGTACAAACAGGGACACCATCGACGCGCAACATGGCACTGTTAATGCTTTGATATTTTTCAGCTGTTGATGGAATCAGCCTCTCTGAGAGCTACCACAGAGTTCGGGAAACCTGACTATCAGCCGACCTCAGAACCATAAAACTGAGTTTTAGAGCTGTACCCTCATTAGGAGATAATAGAATGAGTTGCCTAGTCATAAAAACACAAGCAAAACCCATGCAATGAGTCAAGAAGATCCAGCATTTAACATCCTAAACTGGAAACAATGTATTAAAAATACATCTGCGCTAGTCTAATAGATGAAGAAGGGGTGCGAGGCTGGTCAACAGATAGAATCTGTTTATCCCTTAAGTCTTTGCCTAGGAGGTCTTCTACAAGACAGTAGCTGGGTGCATTTAACATCTGCCCAAGATGAGTATTTTCATCGAGACACCATCTCTAGCCTTTACTCAACCAAGAGCCCCAAGGCAAGGGGTGTTTTAAATCGGAGTTGGCATCTCCGAGCTTTTGCCTAAAAAGGCGTATCCTACAAGGCAGCAGGACATGAAGCAGATTGTACTGGGTTACATGTTACCAGTAGCAGGATAACCTCATCTGACTTAGACGTAAACTTGACTATGATATTTCGTCTTCCTTGATAAAATAAGACCTAAATCCATTTTCATAGTTTATACTGCATACTTATTATTTCCTTTGCTATTGATGGAATTGTATAATTGTGATGTTTTTTTGATTTGCCAAAATGCATTACTTTGCATTTTGACTCAATGAAGTAAAGAAGCCATGTTTGGGATTATTTTTTTGCATAAGTCCTAAAGGTCTTATCACAGAACACCGCGGAAGTGCATTTAACCGGGAAGTTCACGCCTCCTTCCTAACCGTGACGCGAAAATATATCCAAAGGTTGTTTCGAACCTGGATCTCCTGCTTATATAGCAAGCGCTCTAACCACTGCGCCACGGCCGCACATTTTGCTATATTATTTATGTCATTTTGTAATACATTTATATTGTTGATATTGTTTATTTTTGCTAATAATTTAGTATCATCAACATACAATTTATATACACTTTTTAATAGTTCTGGGTTCTGGCATATCATTAATATATATTATAATAAAATAGGAGCTTGCACGGATCCTTGAGGTACACCACTCTGAACCTCTTTCCATTCTGATGAAAATTGTGCCCTTACCACTTTACTACGATTTTTTTTTAAGAATCAAGCCACTCTAAAGTGTAACCGATAATTCCATAAGCCGACAATTTGTGAATTAAATATCTATGCGGAACAACATCAAAGGTTTTTGCAAAACCATTGAATATTACATCAACCGCATTTCTTTTAGATAATGAACAGGCAATAAAGTTCATTGTTTCAATCAAATTAGTTGTGCATGATTTGCTGTGCACAAAATCATGTTGATTAGTTGAAATTAGGTGATCTCGTACTAAATGTTGAACCATACTGTCTTTGGCAATTTTTTTCATAACTTTACTAACAACTGACGTCAAAGAAAATGGACAATAATTGCTTGTAATTGGTTTGCTACCTTTTTTATATAAAGTTGTAATGTGTGCAGATTTATATTCAACCTTGCAAATACCTGATTGCATCGAAAGTGTGAATATATAACTTATAGGAGTGGCTAGCGCAACAGCACAATTTTAATACAAATGAACTTACTCCATCTGTACCAACAGATTAATTTGGATCTAACTTCACTATTATATTGTAAACCAAATTGAAATCAAATAACAGTGTGCCGCATACATTGTTCGTACGCTTATCGAATTTTGGTACTTTGGTAACATTGTTTTTTTTGAATGCATTTTGAAAATGGTTATTTAAAGTATTTGCCATGTCATTTGGATCTGTGATCATACAATCGCTTTTATTGAATCGCTTTAATTTTAAAGAATTTATACTTGACTTGATTTTTTTCTTCTGCTTCACATATGAATACAAAAGTTTTGGGTTATGTTTAGCATCATTGGCTAACTTTGATTCATACTCTTTTACTGTTTTTTTGAGTAAACTTTTGTATGTTAAATTACTCTGTAGTTTAAAAGCTTGTTTTTTGACTTCATTTTCAGTGGCGGAAATATCCAGTTGCGTAACATATAATTCTTTTTTTCATATTTGATTTAGACGTATTTATCACACGCAATATTGCGATTTTTTAAGAAGGCATCATTGCATTCTTTTACGTTTCGATTTTCAAAATTAATTTTCGAATTGCAGTAAGTGAAAAAGTGAGCATTAATTTATAATTCGTAATATGAAACATCTTTTTGCAAATCAATAAAAAATTTTTTTGCAGTAAATGAATGATTTCTTCAATTCTTTCAATGCATTTGGCTATTAAAAGGTTGAATGTACTAGTTGAAGTAATTTCATCAGCTTGAAAGTAGGATCTGTTACAAATTGATTTAAATATGCATCAGATAAAAAGTCTATAAATTGATTTGCTAACGAATTGATATTTGTACCATTAACTGACTTAATGCCATCGTTATTCCATTTTATAGAGGGTAAATTGAAATCACCACACACTAATAATCCGTCATACTTTGTTGTTATTAAATGTTTTGCATATGTGATAGATTGAGTAAAAACCAGTTCTTGAATAATTCCTAAAATATTGGTAATTTCGGAACAATATTTTAAAACGGATTCAATAACTAGATTTAATCGATGTGCACTGCACCAAACATACATGGCTTTTGGAGCAACTTTATAGAATAATGTTTTTAGGGCATTTAATTTGCCTCTGCAGTTACTTGAGCCACCGTAACTTTGGCCAATAATCCAATTTATTTCGACTTTGATACTTGATAAATTTGAAACAATTCTCTTGCTCAGAATTTTTGAAATAAATACATCCTTACATTAACATATTGTATGGAATGTAGTAAAAATATTAATTATTACTAACCTCCCAAATTTGGATGCGTGTTTCTTTTTGCAGCGACCTTTCCATTTATCAGAACGAACTAAGACATTACATATAAACTCCTGACATTAGGGTTTGTATTGCATTTTTTATCTTAGCATTATTTCAAAACATATAACCCAAAATTTATAGCTTATTTAATTTTTTTAGGTCCGATAGTAAATGTATACTATATAATAAGATATTGTTTTATAAGAAAACGTGCCTTCAATACACTTATAAAAAGTGGATAAATTTTACAGATGACTTCAAAACAGCTGGGTACCTGACATATTTTAACGTCGCCGTTCATAAGACTAAATGCAATCAAATTAACGCCTAAATTCAATTAGATAATTGTTAAATTGATATAGAGTTACTAGTGAAGAGTTTCTTTAACTACTGTAAATGTATTACGCAGATAATAGAAGTACGTCGCAAACCATCAAAAAAAGGGTTTGCGACGTGTTTTCATGCTTGCAAACTCATTTATTATGCCTTCATAACTTAATGTTCTTGCAGCTTCGTTCTCAATAGACAGCATTGCTAAGGAAGACAAACGTTCATCGACCATTGTTGACCTATTTAAAAATATAAAGAAATAAAGCTACACGTGTTTATGTATATTGAAGCAAGATTATTTATACTAACCTATGAAATGTTTTAATTAGTTTTAACTTGCTGAAGCTACGTTCTGCACGTGCAACAGTAACTGGTAAAGTAAGAATGATTCGTAACGCGATAACTAGATTGGGATAAGTTACTTGCAGCTCTTCTTTGTAGATGTAGTTTGTGAAGTCATATGCAGATTTTAGGAAAGCATTTTTTTCCTCCTTTATAACTATGACAAAACGTTTTAACTCCAATTCTAAATCCTCAGAATCTATATCAGCAAGCTTTATTTGCAAATTTTTGCAACAAGCAGACAGAAAATTTTTATTACAAGCTTTGATAAGACTCTCAGATTGGTAAAAAAAAGTCATAAAGCTTTGTGACAATGTTGATCTGTTCAAAACGCTCTTTTACTGATGCAATTGACATAGCAATTAGTGGCAAAAAGAAATCTGCTTTATACTGATGTTCAGGTTGCCAAGTGTGATCAGCACACTCGTATGAATAAATCGATTTCTTTTTTGTAAACGCACTATCGAAAAAACCTTTTCAATACCCAATACTTTTGCGATTTCTGATGCCTTAACACGTGCGTCAGAAAATCCATTTTCGCGATACTCATAAACAAACGCTTTTGTTGCATTTATTTCACTAGCTAATATGTCGAGAGAGGTTGCAGAAGACTGAAGCAGCTTACTTGATTTATTAATTTGAAATAAAACGTCATACAAAATATTGATTGATAAAAAGAAAGGCAATGTTCTAATATATTCTGTCAGCGATCGTACTTCTGTGGCTATTGCCCCATCTCTTTTTTCTAAGGCATGTTCTTCCAATTTTTCAAGTGCCTCTAAGATTTCTTTTAAATAGAAGCGAAGTGGTTTAACACAGTTTATTCTACTTTCCCATCTGGTATCTGATTGTGGCTTGACTGAAATTGCCACGCATGATTTTAAAATTTCCCATCGAGGAGGAGACGATGAAAAGAGCGTGTATAACCTTGAAAGAACACCAAAAAAAGAAATTGCACTGATGGATGACAGTGCACCATCAGAAATAACAAGATTGAGTGAATGGTTAGCACATGGAACATATAAGGCCTTAGGATTCATTTTCAGAAACCTTCCTTGAACACTTTTTACTTTTACTTTCATATTAGCACCATTATCGTAAGATTGACCTCAAGAGTCTAAAATATTTAGACCCCAATTTTTTGCCTGATTTAAAAATGCATTGAAAAGCCCTTTTCCAGTGGTATCATTTACAGTGAGATATTTAAAGAAATTTATGGAAATGTCGATACCTACTCCAGGAGTACATGTTACTGATCGCAGAATAATGCTCATTTGTTCTTTGTGCAAAACGTCTTGCGTACAATCTAAAATAGTATTTTGCCTTTTTTACTTTAGAAAGGTTTTTGGATTCAATCTCCTAGGCTAAAAGTCTAATCAACTCGTTCTGTGTGTCATTGCTCAAGTAGTGCCACTTAGTTTCTTCGTCCTGAATTCTTTGCATAAGCTCATTGAGAACGGATCATACTCAGCCAGTAATTCAAACAACCCAAGAAAGTTTCCATTGCTCTTTGAACCAATGGCTGTGTCTGAACCACGGAACGCAAGATTTCTTGCAGAAAGAAATAAGGTAATGTCTAGTATCCTTTCTAACACAGCCCTCCAAAATATCCGCTCTTTATGAAGCAACTTTTGTTGTTTCTTGTCTATGGTAGCTTGATTTGCAATGCCTGCATCACCAAAATTGAGGAAAAAGAAATTAATTACGAAAAAAAAGTAACAAAGCAATAAATTAAAGAAAATACCAGTTAACCTTTTCGTAAAGTCATCCATTGTTCAAAGCACTTGAAATGTGCACTGCATGTTTCGTGTTCTTTAAGTTTTTTTGACAAGCCTTCCCAAGTGTTCATTCCTTGCCGGAATGGTGAAGAAGTTATCCCAAAAAGTTTGCAACAAAAACAAAACACTTTATTGCTGTTCAAAAAATATATGAGCCATGTGCGTTCAAAGATTTCTTCATTCTTCATCTTGCAGTTATAATAATTCAGTGAAAATCGTCTTCTTTCTAAATTGTATGGAAAATCAATTTCGATCTTTTTGAAACCACGTTTAACAATGTCACACCTCTGTGCGTCAGAAACATGATCTGCCCACTCAGAAGGATGATCACTGAGAAAAATAGGCGGAATTGTTATGCCACTTGAGGTAGACTCGCATATCAACCTATCTGACTCTACTCTAGTATTCAAATAATGACAATCAGAATTATTTGTAGTTTCTGTTGGTATCGAAACACTTCTAGTCTGAACTAATGGTTTCAAAAAATGTGTTAGCTTGGGGTGATTTGCGATTTCCTCCTTGGCTGCAGCTTTTTCTCTTCTCTTAGTGGTACCACTTTTCACTTTTACCAATAATTATATTTTTATACCAATAATTATATTGTGATATACTATCGAAATACAATTATAAATTTTTGGAAACCTTCATTGTTTTTTTTTTTTTAATATAAAAAACTAACAACGCATAATAATAATAATAATAATAATAATAATAATAATAATAATAATAATAATAATAATAATAATAATAATAATAATAATAATAACAATAATAATAGTAATAATAATAGTAATAATAATAATAATAATAATAATAATAACAGTAATAATAGTAATAATAACAATAACAACAATAATAATAATAATAACAACAATAACAACAATAATAATAACAATAATAACAAAAAAATTAGTTTAATGATAATGACCTTATAATCATTTGAACTTTAAAATAAACAAATGCCTTTGCATTTTTACATATTGCATTTTAACGTAACAGTTTTCCAATGCTATACATTTGTTTCTTTAAAAACAATGCGTATGATTTAATTGAAACAAATAATAGACTCTTTATTTCATAGTATTAAAGCAAAAGTAATAACATAAAGGATAGTAATAAAATAAATTATTACCAAGACAAATTGTGAATCACCAAAAATAAAAAACGATTTATAATTTATAAATAAATAGACATTGAAATATGTAAGCTAAATACAAATAATAATATATTTGCACCTAATAAAATATGCGACTTAGAGAAATATATTTCTTTGCACGATTGGCTGCTGCTTAATGGTTTCTCTTTAACGGTTTGACAGATTTTTATAAAGCTCGCGTTTTTCATAAAATTCGGACATCGGGAGTTAAACATATTTTTTTTTTTTCTTCATGAAAAATATTATTGCTTTTTTCACGCTTGCCTAATTTTGGAAATATCGTGTTTAAATGGCCATGTTTTTTTATTAATAGTAAAAGTAACTGTATATATATTCAAATATTCTTATTATAAAAAATACAAAAAAAATAATTTCAAATTACAAAAAGGGCCCCTCAAAATGCTAGCCCCCCCCCCCCCCAGTTGGGGGTGTGGGGGAGCCTAGTTACGGCTCTGGTTGACATGCATGACAGATCATGATACAGAGTTTTCAGAGTTTTGTATTATAAATATATTAATAAAAAGCAGAACAAAATAAACAACAACCCTAATTGAGAACAAAAAATGAACCTTAAAAATAACATGTTCTAAATGTTATAAACAAAAAAATTAGTGTCCGGATTTTGTAATAAAATTGTGTAATAAAATTCCGGTTTACGAGTAATTTCGAGAAATTTTCAATAAAAACTGAAAAATTGGGAAGCGATAAATTATTAGTTCTCGTTTCCGTTGTTTTATTTTCGTAAAGTCGAAATGAATAAAATATTTATCGATTCCTGTTCGGGTACTTTCGATAAAAATTAATTGTTATCGATAATTTTCAAAAACAACTATTTTTTATAAATCGTCTATATTTGACGACAATATGTTTTTAAGGAGAATAAGAAAAAGCCACAAAATTTAAAAAAAATCTTTTTTTTCTTTGTTATTTTTTGTACAAAATTTATTCAGCTTTCTTATTAACAACAGTGGTCTATCAAAAGTTTTCGATTAGCTTTAATTTATCATGACTCATTAATTCTAATGTATTCAACTCTGACTGCAGTAAAATTTCACTTTCTTTTTTTGCTATCGCGTTCAAAGTGAATTTCATGAGGTATAGATAACCTAATTTTATTATTACTATCACTCAAAGACGCCCTTGGATATTCATTTTCTAACAAATGCCGATTAAATGGGACAATTCCAGTTGCTCTAAAACTTGAAGTAGCATTTTCCATATTAGCTGCTTTTAAATATGCTTCATTAAAAAATTCCAAGATTTTCTGTTTGTATTTATTCTTCCTGAATGGTTTCGCATCCAGCTCATACATACTTAATTAAAAAAGGTTTTCAAAGGCTTAAAAATCCACGGTCCAATGGTGAAGTTTATGAGTTCTGTGTGATGGTAGCAATAGCAAAAACAAACCATTGTCACGAGCATAGTCTATAAGTTTTAAGCTTTTAGTATGAGAACGAAGACTGTCAAAAATAACTAAAACTTTGTTGATCAAGTGAATCGTAAATGTTTAACACAATGTTGTACATATTCAAGAAATAAATCAGTATTAACCCAGTCATTTTCTGAGCATCCTTGAATAGTTCGAACTGGAGCATTACCTGTGAGTATAAATTTTTTTTTTTTTGCGTTCAAGTATGTTCATGGATGGTACATAATGACCAACAGAATTACATGCACATAAAATTGTTATTGTGACTCCTTTTTCCCCACTTGTTACAGATGAAACACACCGTTTTCCTGTAGATATGATACCTTTTAATGGCTCATGGACGCATGACAACCCAGACTCATCACAATTAAAAATTTAGTATGGTTCAAAGTGATATTTATCTAACAAATTATCTAGGCTATTAAAACAGATTTTAACATAATCTTTGTTCAAATCCAAACTGTTCATTCAAATAGAAATTGCTTCTGCCCAGTAGGCACAGCGACGTGACAAAAACGTGAATTTCACGTTATTTTGGCACGTGACATTTAGGTAACTTTTTGGTCCCCATGATATGACCAATTCATGTGATTTATGGACGTGTTTTTCACGTTACTTTTGGCACGTGATATTTAGGTGACTTTTTGGTCCAATTAACGTAAAAAGCACGTCTAAAAGAGGTGCTTTTTACGTTAATTTTGGCACGTAATATTTAAGCAATAACTATGCTTTATGAAAACAAAGTGTTTGGAATCGCGTAAAGAAAAAAAACTCATCGTCGGGGAAATTATTAATACGCATTAAATTACATGGTTTTATCAGTCAGTATACTAGTTCTTGACATAAACATTTTGAATTTGTAATAAAAGCTGCACTTTTGTTAAAATATCCTCCTTATATCCAATAAGTAATAAGTACAAAGTCATAGATCTGCAACATACGAAGAGCACGTTTCGATCCAAAAAGAGCGCACTTCAAACTTAATCTAACGAAACACTCGATATATTCTCCCATAAATGCACGCTTCAAACTTAATCTAACGAATCAGTCGATATTTTCTCCTATAAGAGTACGCATCAAACTTTATCAAATGAATCAGATTTACCTGAAAACAATACTACATACAATGTGGAAAAATAAAAAGTCATTTGTCTTCTAATTTTATACTCTCATTGCTAAAAAATAAATAAGGATTTAATAAAAAAAGACATAACAAAAAAGTCGACAGATAAATAAAAAAATGAAGTACAAAATAAAAAATACAAGTCTAAAAAAATATTGTTTATCTATATATATCTATATCTAATATCTGTCTATAGATAAATATATATCTATATATAAAGTTAATAACTGATGCGCGTGATTAGAAAAAGACCTGTACTCACCTTATGTGATAACATCTGTGTATTATGTGATAACATGATAATTTGTTTTCTTTGTTTTCCATCTTTTTATATTTGCACTTGTTTTTGCATTAACTTGTTCATACATTAACTCACTAGATGCAAAGGTGACAGCCCACGAAGTGGCTTTAAATGAGTAATCTACAAAGTTTTGAACATTAAATCTAATTTTAGAATGCACACAGAAAAATTATAACAATTTTTAAAAATGTAATAGTTACCACATAACCACACAACATTATAGTGGGGATTTTATATCATGATTTTGATACCCATGGTAAGATTTTCATCTTAAGGCTCCTTTAGCTGTGGAAACATTCACCACGGCTAAGGAGCCTCATCTACCCCTAATTATATATAATATATTAAGTATAAAACTAAAGTTATGTATAATAAAGTATTGTCAAATTAGGTCACCAATAAATACCGAGTGCTGAAAATTCAACTCAGAATCAAGTTGCATTCTCCAACAAAATATGAACTAAATTAAATTCTTGCTACAGGGTGCGATCACCAAAAAAGACGAAGAGAGAGAAAAGTGAATTTTCTCAAACTTTAAAGTTAAACAGTTATTGTGTCTTACTACAGAATGATATTACTAGGCAATAACATAACAATACCATTGGATCTTCCTAGTCAATAATATTTTATACAGAACTTATCATTTGTCATGTAGTTTAATAAACTTAATATTAAATAAGGTATAATAACTTATTTATCATTAAATTAATTACATTGGCAAATTTGACAGTCTAAAATACTATATAATAGGGTAGAAAAAAAAAGTATACCTTGTATTAGGGTTTGATTTTTTGCATGTTGCAATATGAGAATTATCTGCCATAACGTTACACGATTTTGAACTAAGCTTTGTAATATATTTATTAAACCTAAATTGATAAAGCTTAGATTTAAAATAATATAATATGTTTAGATAAAATATTATATATGTGACATTTTATTTTTGTCAAAAATGTATTGCGATGTTATAAGATATCTTTTACCCTGATATTTTTTTTTATTATTATAAAACTGCAATGTAAAATAATTATATTTTTGTAAAAGTATAATAAAAAGTAATTACAATAATGAATATATAAACTACATATTTCATATAATCATTATATTTAAAAAATTTTGAAAATTGTTTGCGGAAAATATCCTGAAAAAATTCAGAATGTTTTCCCCCTAATTTTCCCCTTAATTTTGCATTCAGCCAAGTTGATGACAATAATATATACTTTAACTTGCATGTATGGAAAATTTTTCGGATATTTGGAAAAAGATAAATTTCAGAAAAACATCTGGTATTCCGGGAATATCCCAAAACAAATAATCCCTGAAACTCAATTATAAAAAAATAGTAAATAAAATAAAGAATATCTTTCCAAGTTTCTAATCATAGGTTTTTATTGAGAATAAAAAAAGATCCAAAATACACAATATTTTGGCAACGTAACTTTTATGCTTCAATCAAGTAAAATTGTAACCTGGACGAGGTCACCTAAAATATACATGATTTAAACGTGAAGAAGGAAACCGGGTAAGAGCATGCATCAAACCTTATCTAATAAATAAGTCTATATTTTCTCCAATAATAGCTAGCGACACCAAATTTAGCTAAAAAGAAACAAATAAAAACTTAAATAATAATATGATTATTAAATAATTATCTTAAATCACATACTTTTAACACAAGTCTTACCTTGTGAGTCGCCAACTGTTTTGGCAACAAGATTTTCTGGTGTTCCTATTTCTTTGATCTAAACCATGAAACAATTTTAAAAAAAAGCAATGCTTTATATGAGAGAAACTTGCTTTACATATTGGAAGGTTGTCAACATTGAAAGATAAGTATAATGCAGTTTCAAATACAATAGCATCATAATCATCTTTTTGTGGGGAAAACATTGAACAAATCCGCGTTAAAAACCTGTTTTATATTGTACATAATAACAATATCAATAAAAGTCATATAAAATATACAATAATAATTTTATAAATACAGTTCAAATATATATATATTAATCATATAATATTTAAATAATATAAAAAAATGAAATAAATAAGTATTAACCTTTTTTAACAAGTAAAGCACAAGATCAAGATGTCATATATTACAAAAAGATAAAGTATATAATAATAATAATATATACATATATCAATAATAAATAACATAACACATTTGTTTATTGATATCATCTTTGATAAATTCTTTATTCTTGTTGATAAAAACCAAATAATAGAAGAAAATCTATTTTTGCTTTTTACCTAACTGACTTTTGAGCAATAATGTATGCAGAAGTTCTACAGACATTATTATTGCTCAAGAATCAAGAATAAGTTCTGCTAGAACTTATAATTTGTCCATGTAGCTTACTTAATTTGATATTAAATTCGTTATAACATAACTTATTTTGTACTAAATTAAGTAAGCAAAATGGACAAATTCACCAGTCTAAATTATTATATCATAAAGTAGAAAAAAAGCATACCTTGTATTTGAGTTTAATCTTATTTGTGTGACAAATAGGGACGCTTGGTACTAATTTATTTAACTTAATTTGATGTAAATTGGATATTAGATGTTACAACCTAAAATATATTGGACTATTTAGTATTGTTTTAAATGCATTGCGTTATAAGATATTATCATTTTTTTTTAAATTATGATTAAACTATAATAAAAAATAACAATGTCATCATAAAAGTAAAATAATTATAACTAATATAATGAATACAAAAACTATACTATATAAAAAAAAAAATATAATAAAAAATATAATTTTATATTTCTTATCACAGGTTTTTTTTGAGAATAAAAAAAGTTCCGTTAGACGCGATATTTCGGCACGTAACTTTCACGTAACTTTCACGTAAAATAGTTACCTGGACGAAGTCAACTAAAATACACGTGATTGAAACGTGAATAAAACGTTGCGTGCCCACTGGGTGGTTTCCTTAGTGATAAATCAGGAAGGCGTTTTAAAATGCCTCACACAAATTCTTCAACTAATTTACTATCTTTGTTAAAAGGATTTGTAATTAAATTTTTTTTGCAAAACTCAAAATCTATTAATTTGATATCCATCATTGAGAGACTATAAAATGAACTATCCAAATCTTTAATATACTTATTTAGATCTTGTTCTTGGTTATCAAAAAGCACTTTTCTAAATCTAAAAACTCAATATTATGTTTGTTCTGTGGTAAAAAATGGCAGCGTATGTGGATTTTTTTCACAAAAGAAAAAAAAAATAATTTTAATTTTTCAATCAAATTGACGCAACTCGTAAGCTTTTAAACTTACTTTTCTATGTCATATTATATAAAAGAAACTGACGGAAACTACTTTAAAACATAAAAAAAACAGGACATTTTTAATATAATAAAAAAAAATTACTGAATCAATTTAAAAAAATTATCTACAAAGATACAAAGCCTATATGTCTCATTTTGCCCCGGTGTCTCGTTTTGCCCCAGGTTACCCTATTTGTTTTACAAACCCTGCATGCATAGAATATGGAGATTGCGAAACTTTTTAAGAAACAAAGCTTTACACGTTTAAAAAAGAAAAAGTACAGTAAAATCAATTCACAAAATCAAAAATAAAGATTTTTTTTGATAAAAGATTTTTTTATTTCAGTAAAAAGCTGTGGAATTAAAAACTAATAATTAGAACTGTTAATTTATGTTTTGGACTTTTTATATCGTATAAGCTAATTACTTCAAAAAAAAATTAAGGATTACAGTAAAAAAAATTTCGAGAAAAAATGAGAAATTTTTTTGATAAAATATGATTGCCGAAACACTACAAACAGTGTCGAAAAACTTTTCGAAAAATTCGAGAAATTTCCGACTTTCAAGATTTTTTTCTCGAAACCGATTTTTATCGTAAGTCGGAATAAAGTTTTTATTTCGTTCCGAACTAGTTTTTAGTGCATTGAGAGTCCGGACACTATTTATAATTTGCTTCTCTTTTTTACCTGGGATATATAACCAGAACGTGACTTTCTTCTTTTTTCCATATTCTTTTTTAAAGTGGTTAAACAAAATAAAAACAATTTATATTTTCTAGTTTTTACTACTATATAACAAGTTGAATAATAAACATTCGCAAATATTCTTGTCGTTACTGAAAGCAAATAACTACGGTTTGGGAAAACACGGCATTTTTAGACCCGACGAGTCCAAGTCGAGTCTAAGAATATTTATCGGATCCGGGTCCAATACGTCTTTTTAACTTGCAATTTTAACAATAGCATGAAAGGATTATTTGTTCTTACGCCGATTTGTAGAAATGGATTTGGTATACGTTAAACTTCAAAAAACTTTTAGCCAGTTCAACGTCTAACGTAAATATATTATGATATACTTTTATTACAATCTTAAACTACCAAATAAACTTGACAGTACCATTTTAAAAATATCGCATTTTATAAAATGCATGTAAATATACTAGCAAAAATAAACTCAACTCAATTAAAATACTTTCAAGTTTTTAATACAAAACAGAGCAGTTATTTTTACTTAAAAAATAAAACTTTTAAAAAACTAATGCACTTAATGAGTTGTCCGATAATCTAGAACGAATTCTTGTACAGAAGTTGGATGCTACAGAAAATGTTCGTTCGGAATTTGTTGATGTTGGTTTTATCGTCATTAACGCTTGATACAACTTTTCTTAAAATATTTTTTAGTTTTTGAAAATAATGAAATTCTTTTTTAATATCAGCTGATTTATCTCCGCAACTTTGCAAAATTGGACATTTTGCACTTTCTAATATTTTATGTCGTTCTTCCTCCAGTGTTAACGGTAGTGTGTTTCCTGTAGTTTTTTCGTTATTTTCAGCTGAATGCCCCTGTTCACGTGTGTTTTGCTGTTCTTCATCCTCACCAAATAATCTATTGTAAATAATTGTATTTTTCTTTGAAGGCATACCCAGTGGGCACGGGGCGTGAAAAAGACGTCCTATAGACGTTCAATTAGCGTCCGTCCGTCCCATTTAAATTCTAAACGTCAATTGAACGTCTTTTTCGCGTCCAGTAAATTTTTCGCCAAAAAAAGATCCAGAATGTTTATTAAATCAAAATTAAATTAGTTAAATCTCGCAACATCAATACTTATTTTTATTATTGTAAACGCATTTTTAATACAAATGTAAAAGGAACTTTCAAATGCAAAAAGGAGTTTTTTATGGCATCTTGAATTAATAAATGAAAAGCGACTAATAGACAGGTTCTTGCTAATTTATATTATATATATAGGTAAGCGGAAATCGCGATTTAAGGAACCGAATTTTATGCTAAAATTTTGGTTCTAATTTTTTTAACACTTTTTTAGTCAGCGTGGGGCAGACGTATTTTTGTAGAATTTTTTTTTAGAAACAAATATACTCATAGATTCTTTTTTGAAAGAAGAAGAGATAATCTTGATTTTTTTAAGTCTTTTATGTATGGTTACTGAACTTTTTTATGAATTATTTTGCTCCTGAATATTTGGTTGATGTTCACACATGTAATCGCAGTCGAAAAAATGTCGATCCCCCTTTTTTTATTATTAAAATAGTTTTCTACATGCATTTCTTATTCACTTGCCAAATTTCAAAAAAAAAAAAAAAAATACCAACTAATACTTTAATTTGTGTTAGATTAAGTTTACCACTTTTTTTAGGTAGTCCAAGGCAAACGTTATTCTGTGGTGATTCTTATTTGAAACATATATGAACCTAGACTATTTTTAAAAGACGAAAGATTAATCTTTATTTTTTTATGACTATAATGTATGGTTAGCATACCTTTTTATGGATTATTTTTTCGAAAATTCTACATGAAAATTTGGTTGATGTTCACACATGAAATTGCAGTCGTAGAAATGTCGATCCCCTTTTTTTATTATTAAAATAATTTTCTACATGCATTTCCTATTTACAAGCCAATTTTCAACGAAAAATAAATACCAGCAAATAATTTAATTAGTGTAGAACTTTTGGTACCTATTTTTGTTTTTTGTTGTTGTTGTTTTTTTTTTTTCGGTTAGCAAAAACGGGGCGGATAGAAGGGGAAGGGGATGCCGACTCTAAAAAAATTATTGCAATTTTGTATTATTTTGACTTTTATTATTACATTAAAATTAAAACGCAAAGTATAAATAAAAGTTTTTTTAATTCTCTAACAGATAATAAGTTAATTTCTTTTATTTCATAATAATATTATAATTAACTTATTTTTGAAACAAAAAATAATGATAAATGTAAAAACTTATTGTTTTCTAATGTTACATATAAAAAGAATAATATTTCAGATAAAATAAATATATTTTTTATATTTTTACTGTTACATTTTCATTGTTTATTTTCATTTTGTTAATAAGGTTGTATCTTACACAGAACTGATTTGACGATTGTTACTTTTGTAACTTACTTTTGACAATTACATAGTGTTTTGTAATAATTTTTTTTCTAAATGAATATTGCATTCATTATATTTTATATTTACAAACACTATTTAATACATTTTTATCATGTTATCCATCAAAGTGCAGTGGAAGTAAAATCAAGAGCAGTATTTAAATTTTTACATTGATTAATAGTTTTAAAGCTCTAATTGATTTATTAGTCTTTCATTTTATTTGTTCAGCCAATGACTTTCACAAATAGTTGGTTTATATTAAATGTTACATAATACCATTCAGTACTAATCTATTTACAATTCAATGTCGTTAGATCTTACATATGATGTCTATCAGAGATGTATGTATCAGCACCCTGGACCGACTAGCAGTCGCTCATTTTTGTGATGGGTCCAGTTAGGAGGGAATGACGGACAATTATTTAGCTGGACCTATCATCCTCCTAACAGGGGTGCTAGGAGCTACAGCAGAAGAAAACTGTTGTGGAGAAGTTTGCAGACAAAGACAGCATGGTAGCAGCTTTGTGGTTAATGGTGGCATACACAATCATTAGGCACCACCATTCTTGTTTTTTTTATTAAAAAATTATATGTAATATCATCAAGTTTGTTTTCCATTTTGTCTCAATTTTTTTCAAACATTTAAATTATTTATTTAAAATTTTTTTACCCAAAATAATTTAAAAATAAAGCATTGACAAGTGTAATTGTTTTAATGAAATATTTTGTATATTTTCAATGTGATTAAAAGTTGTAGTATAAAAATTAGTCAAGTTGTACCTATAAATAGTTATAAACTTTTAGATACGATCAGGACTTTTTGAGGATTTCATAGCTCATATTAAATACAGTGTTAAATTTATGTGTATTATTTTATTGAGTTAATAAATATAAAAAGTCTTTTTTTTAGGGTGGATAACTCCAACCTGCATTTTGTAATGTGATTTTATTTTAGATTTGTAAAGTTCTCTATTTTAAATAATCGCAACTTAAAAACGTTTTTAAATTTCTGTTGAAATTTTTTTCAAGTTTGAATATGAAAGGAAGGAAGGGGAGAAAGGGTGTTAGTTGTGGCACACGCCCCTTTCCTTACTAATGCAGTAAAATAAACTTGTATACAAATTTCTAATTTTCAATAAACTCAATTTAAAATCTTTTTTAAAATCTCTTTAAAAATTTTTTTTTAGATTGGAAGACTAAAGAAGACAAGGGAGGGGAGGAGTTAGGCGTGGCACATATCCCGCCCCTAATGCCAATTTGTACACCACATGAAAAGGTTGTAGAGTAAGAAAGTATAATTTATACTTTTAAACACAAAATATAATCAGTGTTTTTAAGATTAAAGTATTTATAGAAATGTAACATTTCACTATGAGGGTGTTAAAACGTAACAAAAACATCCGCCCTTTAATATAAGACAGACCACTAATATTTGAAAATGGAATGGAAGCGAATTAGAACAACTTTTTGTCTAAAAAGATAAAAAGTTTTATCAGAAAAAACACTCTTTCAGATGAAAAACTTTTTTTAGGGTTACGATTGTGTACCGTACCCCCTCTGGCCCTCTAGACACTCCCTATACCTATAGCCTAATATAAACTTGTAGCCTACTCTTACATCTATCTTTTAATACCAAGTTATAGACATTTTGATAAGATTTGACAAAGTTGAAACAATTTCAGTGAAAAAAAAAAATTTTGGAACCAGTTTTTTTAATAAATCCATATATCTAAAATTTCCTACTATAAACGTTATAACCTTTTTTTAAATTGTTTGTTTTTAATAATTTTTTCATCTAAAAATACTGTATTAAAGGGCTTTCAAATGATATATAACATATATATATATACATACATATATTTATATATATATATATACATACACACACACACACACATATATATATAAATATATATATATATATATATATATATATATATATATATATATATATATATATATATATAAATTAGTAAAAAACACTTATCTAACTGTATCTTCTACTTTAAGTTTCGCCATTGCTGGATCATCAGGAAGAGTTACTAAATCTAAAAAAAATTCAATTTGAAGAAAAAAATATTTTTCAGGAAGTTATAACTTATAATAATTATAAAAAATTTTTTAATTACTATATTTTTTTGTTAACGGAAAGTTACAGAAAGTAATTATTAAATAATTTTCTTTGGAATGGGTATAGTTTAATTTGGTCATTTG
Organism: Hydra vulgaris; assembly: GCF_038396675.1. NCBI lineage: Eukaryota > Metazoa > Cnidaria > Hydrozoa > Anthoathecata > Hydridae > Hydra > Hydra vulgaris. The sequence goes on along the minus strand of NC_088929.1, from coordinate 52,550,139 downwards.
TTTTTATAATTTTTTAAGAGTTATTTGTTTTCGTGCCTACATTTAGAAATTAATTCAGATTTTTTATTCAATAAAATTTCTTGATTTAATTGAGTAATTATTTCAAGATTTTCTTGCAAACATAGCATACATTTTTTTGAAATGATATTTTAGGCAGGGGCAGATTTTAGAATAGACCATTGTAAATTAAAATTTTTATTTTTTTATTTTAAATCCCAAATATATTTTGACAGCTTAGTCTCTTTTGAATATTTTTTGTGTTTAAACGATTGTTTGTGGTAGGCATAACGATTTTTCCATTACCCCTCGGTTAAGCCAATATAATGTTTATCAGGGTTATTTTGTGAGAAAACAATGCACTTGTAAATAATATTTTTCGAAAGGCATTTTCCATTTAGAGGGCAATCTATTTTTTGTTTACAATTACAATAATCAGTGTTTTTTTTTTTTATATGTTCATTTTTATTAATTAACGCGTAGTTGTGGCCTTTTATAATTCTTTCTAAATTTTTTGTACAACTATAACTTACTTTAATGGTATTAAAATCTTATGTAATGTATTAGAGGGAGGAAAATGTTTGTCTACTAATTTTAGAAAAATTTTACCTATATTTGTTAAAACATTTTTGCTGTACTGTGCTGGGGGTTAAACCAAGTTATGTTTCTATATCTATTACGCTATTTTGGAAATTTCTTTTCAAATTTTAGCTCGAAATTTTGAAAGCCACTTTTTTTAAGGGCATCTTCATAAACGCGTTTAGAGGAGTTAAAAATTTTTATTAGAAGAGTTTTGGTTCAGCCAATTGCTAATTGAAATTGGAATTAGTTTTAGAGTTTGCGGGGGATGGTTCGAATTCATATTAGTATACAATAATTCGTCAATAGGTTTTTTGTAGGGCTTATAGGAACTTTCTGAGAGGTTAAATGTGACATCAAGAAAATTCACTATATTTAAATTTATATTCAATTCAATTTGGAAGCCAATATTTTTTAAAAATTTAATAATATCTGTTTGTTAGCGTTTGTTTCACTAAAAGATCACAAAGGAAATTTTTAAAATAAACTCTCTTGTAGGCTACTAGTACCCTCAAAAAGTGAATTAGGGCACGTTAGTTAAATAAAACTAGACAAAATTAATAACTCTGTTCGAAAACAATTAGGTTTACATTAGTAGAAAAATACCACTGACGTTATAGATTGGTTTTCTCAAATTAACAATAAAAATGAATGCACATTTATACAATTTAATAATATTGATTTTTACCCCTCTATTAAAGCGGAAATTTTAGATAAAACAATAGAATTTGGAAAATCCCATTTAGAAATTACTGTGGACTATCCATATAATTAGGCACTGCAGAAAAAATTTACTCTATTTTAATAAGAAAACGTGGAAGAAAAAAACCACGCACGAATGCTTTGATGTAACAATGGGAAGTTGCGACGAGGCAGAAATTTCGGAATTTGTAGGTTTATTATTTGTTAGGTTTATTTTAAATACCCTAGCTAAAATAATCCAAATTAATCAATTAGGTCTTTATCGCAACAACGGCATAATAATAATGCATAAAAATCAGGGCCACAACTCGATAAAATTAGAAAAGATATTATTAATTTTTTTGAAAATATTGGCATCCAAATTGAATTGAATATGAATTTAAATATAGTGAATTTTCTTGATGTCACATTTAACCTCTCAGAAATTTCCTATAAGCCCTACAAAAAACCTAATGACGAATTATTGTATATTAATGTGAATTGGAACCATCCCCCACAAATTCTAAAACTAATTCCAATTTCAATTAGCAATTGGCTGAACCAAAACTCTTCTAAAGAAAATATTTTTAATTCCTCTAAACGCGTTTATGAAGATGCCCTTAAAAAAAGTGGCTTTCAAAATTTCGAGCTAAAATTTGAAAAGAAATTTCCAAAATAGCGTAATAGAAATAGAAACTTAAATTGGTTCAACCCCCCGTACAGCAAAAATGTTTTAACAAATATAGGTAAAATTTTTCTAAAATTAGTAGACAAACATTTTCCTCCCTCTAATACATTACATAAGATTTTAATACCATTAAAGTAAGTTATAGTTGTACAAAAAATTTAGAAAGAATTATAAAAGGCCACAACTACGCGTTAATTAATAAAAATGAACATATAAAAAAAAAACACTGATTATTGTAATTGTAAACAAAAAATAGATTGCCCTCTAATTGGAAAATGCCTTTCGAAAAATATTATTTACAAGTGCATTGTTTTCTCACAAAATAACCCTGATAAACAATATATTGGCTTAACCGAGGGGGAATGGAAAAATCGTTATGCCAACCACAAACAATCGTTTAAACACAAAAAATATTCAAAAAAGAATAAGCTGTCAAAATAATTTGGGATTTAAAATAAAAAAATAAAAATTTTAATTTACAATGGTCTATTCTAAAATCTGCCCCTGCTTATAATAACATTTCAAAAAAATGTATGCTATGTTTGCAAGAAAATTTGAAATAATTACTCATTTAAATCAAGAAATTTTATTAAATAAAAAATCTGAATTAATTTCTAAATGTAGGCACGAAAACAAATACCTCTTAAAAAATTATAAAAACAAATGACCAAATTAATCTATTTCCATTCCAAAGAAAATTATTTAATAATTACTTTCTGTAACTTTCCGTTAACAAAAAAATATAGTAATTAAAAAATTTTTTATAATAATTATAAGTTATAACTTCCTGAAAAATACTTTTTTCTACAAATTGAATTTTTTTTTTAGATTTAGTAACTCTTCCTGATGATCCAGCAATGGTGAAACTTAAAGTAGAAGATTAGAGTAAGATAAGTGTTTTTTACTAATTTATTATTGCTCTGTTTTTTAAGAACATTGAGCACTCTATTTGTAAAATACACTAACATCATTTACATATATATATGTATATATATATATATATATATATATATATATATATATATATATATATAATATATATATATATATATATATATATTACCCTGAATGCTTGGTTTTTGATGGCTTCTTAAGATAGCTATATATTTTAGTTTTGAATATATTTGACCACTAACGATATTTATATTTTTGTCAAGTCAAGAGTTTTTATCTTGTAACTTTATTTTATAGTATTTAAAGTTCTAGCGGTTCTCGATGACAAGACCTAGTAGTCTTCTGCGAGTCTCCGCGTTTTTTATGTTAAAAAATATATATATATATATTTTAGTATTTATATAATATATTTTTATGATTTATTTTAACATGTAACACGAGTTTTATTGAGATTGTAATAAAAAGAACAACAACAACAACAAAAAAAAATATATGTATATATATTTGTTTATATATATATATATATAATATATATATATATATATATATATATATATATATATATATATATATATATATATATATATATATATATGTATATATATATAAATATATATATATATATATATATATATATATATATATATATATATATATATGTATTTACATATATATATATATATATATATATATATATATATATATATATATATATATATATATATATGTATTTACATATATATATATATATATATATATATATATATATATATATATATATATATATATATATATATATATATATATATATATATATATATATATATATATATATATATTTATATATATATATATATATTTAAAACTTTGTATATGATATACTATAAATATTAATACTAATTATATGCTTGGTTTTTGATATATTATATCAAGTATAATACTTGATATACTATATAAAGAACCAAGTTCTGACTGTTCGAAAGATTTAAACATCGCAGAATCTCATGAAGAATCATTTTTTTCAATAGGAAAATCTATTAATGATACAAAGAGTTTATCCTGATAATTCAATAGGATTCAATATCTTTACTTGACAACTTTTAGATTGTCCTATTCAAAATAATTGGACCAGTACATTAGTTATTGAACTTCTTGAAGTATTACAAAATCAAGGTTTGCAACTTCGTGAAGATGCAACTAAAACTTCGCAAATATTAAGAACATTTTTTTTTGAATTTTATTATTAATGGTTTACCTTTTTTTTAATTCTCTAGTAAACAATTGTGGCCAATATTACCTTGTTTTGAATATTTTAATATTTGTATTGTTGGCATTTATTCTAATGAAACTAAGCCTTATTCACTAACTAAATACCTATTTTTTTCTTTGAGTTAAGAATATTTTTAATATTTGTATTGTTGGTATTTATTCTAATAAAACCAAGCCTTATTCACTAACTAAATACCTATTTTTTTCTTTGAGTTAAGACAATAATACAAAATGATTTTCTATACACAGAAAAAAAGCGTTAGTTGTACCAGACATGTCAAAGTCTGCTTTAAAGAATCCTTTAGAAGATGGATGTAATTAATTTCTCTATTTTATTTATCGTTCTTTAAAAATTCTAAAAAATAATCATCATTAAAAGCAATATTTTTATTTATTATTTGATAAAGTTTATTTTTTAGTTACTTATCCAACTTCAAATAAAATTGAAGAAAATGTATTTAAAGATAGAAGCGAGGTAATATTTTTTTCCATATGAATATATTTTTGATAATTTATAGTTTTTAGTTTTAATATTTAGTAAAAAAATATATAACACAGCAAACATTTAAAGAGGAATTTTCAATAAAACTATAGATGCATTTTAGGTGGTTGCAGTTTTTGACATCAATTTTTTTTTTTTTTCTTTAAACATCTTCGTTTCCAACAAGGGTGCAGACAGCCACTAATTAAAGTTGGAAGTTACTGAAAGTCAAAAGATGAAGATTGTAGAGCAAGATAACGATTGACAGACGACTTAAAGGATTGCAAATTATATGAATCAGTAAAGCAAGATGAAGCAAGCGAATTCCAAAGACCTGACGTTCGAGGAAAAAAACTAGACGAATAAGCGTTTTTGAAGCACTTAGGAACAGTCACAGAAAAAGGATGAAATTTAATTGAATGGCGAGTAACACGAGAATCAATTTTAGTAGATGGCACAAGAGACGCTAGCTCTTTAAAGCAGTGCCCAATATAGTATTTGTAGAAAAGTGAAAGAGAAGCAACATTACGACGATGTGACAATGGTTGGAGATTTGCTGCAAGAGCAGGTCGAACTATGTTTACAATGCGTTTTTGCACCTTGTCTAAAAGAGAAAAGGAATCATTAGAAAATCCTCCCCATATATGGAAATAGTATTCCATGTAAGGCCGGACTTGAGATTTATAAAGATAAAGATTAGATTCCGAAGTAAGAAAGTGCAGTGCTCGATAAAGAGATGCAACCTTAGCAGATGCTAATTTTGCAACTGATTTGATATATGGTTTCCAAGAAAGATTGGAAAGAAGAGTTAATCCTAGAAGATGAAGAGTAGGTGACTCATCGAGTACATCACCGTTCATAAATATAGGAAGATCTAAATTATTGCGATAACAATTGGCTTAAAAATTGAGTTTTATCTGAATTAAAGTTCACCAGCCACTGTGAGCCCCATGCTGTAGCAGAAGTGAGATCCATTTCAAGCTCAAATGCCCCCTCCAAGCAATCAGAGGGTGTTGGTTTCTTATCACGACAAGAATAAATGGTTGTATCATCAGCAAACAATGCCACCTTAGATGTGAGAATATCTGGAAGATCGTTAATGTAAATTATAAAGAATATAGGGCCAAGGATAGAACCTTGAGGAACCCCTGAAGTTACAGAATAAGAAGAAGAGTGCTGTTCAGCGAGGATGACTTTTATACTAAGATTGGAAAGGAAGAATTCAATAATCTTAAAGATGTTTAAATTAGATTGAAGAAGTTGACTCAAAGCATAGATAGTGTTCAGAACACTGTTTAATAGCCCAAGCAATTGCCTCATTACTACTAATAAACCCTAAGCCTTAACAAAGGGTTCCAATTATGGCCTCCGCATTGCACACCTAAAGTACAAGCAGATACACCATGCATGCGCAACATGGCACTGTTAATACTTTGATATTTTTTAACGTTAAGTTGCGACGTTTATACAACGCTTTTTTATGTAACGCTTTTTCAACGTTTAGTTGCGACGCTTTTGTAACGTCATTTAGTAACGTTTTTTCAACGTTACGCAATGACGTTTAATCAACGTCTAACAACGTTACATATCTTTGCAAAATCGATTACTTTGTCAACGTTTCCGCAACATCTTTTGCGACCGGTTTTCAACGTTGATTCAACGTTGTCATGTTTGCTGGGCAAAGAAAGTTTATTTGATTTAAACCAGTCATATAGGTTTTTCTGCTCACGATTTACTGTATATAGAATTTTTTTTATATTGGAATGGGTATAAAAAATATTAGCATCATCAGCAATAAGAACAAAATTAAGCATGTTTGAAGATAGGTACCCAGCAAACATAACAACGTTGAATCAACGTTGAAAACCGGTCGCAAAAGATGTTGCGGAAACGTTGACAAAGTAATCGGTTTTGCAAAGATATGTAACGTTGTTTAATAGACGTTGATTAAACGTTATTGCGTAACGTTGAAAAAACGTTACTAAATGATGTTACAAAAGCGTCGCAACTAAACGTTGAAAAAGCGTTACATAAAAAGCGTTGTATAAACGTCGCAACTTAACGTTGAAAAAGCGTTACTTAAAAAGCGTTGCAAAAACGCTGTTAAAGCAGTCTATTTTGCAAGGATTTGAAACGTTGTTAGTAAAACGTCTATTTAACGTGACTCAAAGACGTCGAGTAAAGGTTAAAATATAACGTTGAACCAACGCTTAAATGCGCTGTATAAAATATCGCAAAGTATTATTGGGCATAATTAAAGGTGGCTATAATATATATTGAATTGGCAAATAAAACTGAATTGTAATTTGAACTCTGCCCTCGCAAAATTTCTAAAATTAATTTTAAATACAAACAGTAATATACAATGATAAATATAAAAAACCTTAAAACAGACAATTTATAGATATATATATATATAAAAATATAAATATTTTCTTTAAAATTTATGTGTGTGAGTGTTTGCATATATATTTATGCAATATATAAAAAAACAATTAACAGGATATCTATCGATAGGCTAGGATATCATTGAGATACAGAATCTAAATCAAAAAACAAAACTTGTGCCATTAGTAGTCTGAAAGCAAATGTAAAAAAAATTTGTTATTAAATAAGTATAATTATTATTAAATTTAAAAAGTAAAAAATAAATAAATATATACATATATATATATATATATATATATATATATATATATATATATATATATATATATATATATATATATACATATATATAACTTATTTATGTATATAATTTATAATTATAGGTTCAGGTGTCACTCCATTGACTAGTTTTTAACTATATGAGTGACATCTTGTTTTATGGTTAAATAAATGGATTATTATTATTACATATAAAATATATAGATAAATAAATTGCATATATATATATATAAACTATATATATATATATAAATTATATATATATATATATATATAGATTATATATATATATATATATATATATATATATATATATATATACATGTATATATATATATATATATATATAATATATATATATATATATATATATATATATATATATATATAATATATACAGTAAACTCCCGGTATTCGAACCTCCAAGGGGTATAAGAATTTATTTCGAATAACCCAAAACTCGAATAACTGAATATGCTCTTTAAAATGACCTACTTTAAGTTTCTTTTAAATTTTAATAAAAGTGGAAAGTAAAAAAGAAAAAGGTTCTTGGAATTTAGTGCTACTTCAGTTTTATTCTTTTTAAATAATAAATATTTTACAATTCATTAAAAATATAGTCCATTTTTTATTTATTTTTTGTTCCTGTAATGTGTTTTTTTATTTTCAAGGGAAGCAAAAATTGTTTCGAATAACCGAAATTTCGAACAACTGCAGGTTCGAATAACTGCATTTCTGCATAACAGCATTTGCATGAGTTTGTTAAAGAAAATTCACAGGAAATTAAAATTGCTTCGAATAAGCAGAAAATTTTAATAAGTGCCATTTCGAATAACCGGGAGTTTACTGTGTAATAAATAAATAAATATGTATAGATATACATATATATATATATATATATATATATATATATATATATATATATATATATATATATGTATATATATAAATATATATATATATATATATATATATATATATATATATATATATATATATATATATATATATATATATATATGTATATATATATATAATATATATACATATATATACATATATATATATATATATTATATATATATATATATATATATATATATATATATATATATATATATATATATATATCTATATACAGTCGCACGTAAAATTAAGTAGCATTAATGATAAAATCGAAACTCAAACAATAAAAACAAAATCATTAACGTCAGAATCTATATAACTGCTAAAGTTTTATGTTTTTTTTTAAAATTTGATTCCAGAGAGAAAAAAAACATTTATAACTCTTTTTAATTCAATGTAAAAGTAACTCTATTAAATGAACTTTGCTAACTTACAGTTTTTCTGTCTAAAATAAATGTGACAAAAGTAAGAAACATCTACATTTTTATTATGAAAAATAATGCTTTGTCAATAACTATTAACTTAAAAGTATTAACATCAAAAATATTTTGTTAAAGTTATTAACAATAAGCATTTTAAACTATATTTTTTGGAAATTATTTTTACAAAAAGTTAAAATAATAATAATGGTTTATCATCAAAATTATACATTGGACATAAGATCTCAGGTCACTTGTGATCGAAAAAGGGGCCTAATCTACAAGCTTATATAGATATATAGATAATCTACACTTATATTATAATAGATATAGATAATCTACACTTATATAGATATATATATATATATATATATATATATATATATATATATATATATATATATATATATATATATATATATATATATGTATATATATGTATATATATGTATATATATGTATATATATACATATAGTATATATGTATTTATACATATATAAACATGTATATGTATATATATATACATTTATATATTTAAACATATATATATATATATATATATATATATATATATATATATATATATAAAAACATATATACATATATATATAAATATATATATATATAAACATATATTCATAAATATATATATATATATATATTTAATTATATATATATTTACATATACATATATGTTTATATTATACATACATATATATATATATATATATATATATATATATATATATATATATATATATATATATATATATATATATATATATATATATATATATATATATATATATATATATATATATATATATATATATGTATAATATAAACAAATATATATATATATATATATATATATATATACATATATATTTTTATATATGTAAATATACATATATATTATACGTATGTATATATATGTATATATATATAAATATGTATGTATATATATATATATATATGCTTATATATATAATATATATATATATATACGTATATAAAATATATATATTTCTTATATGTATATATTCATAAGTACATGCATAAATACATAATATTTAAACAAATAAAAATATATATTAAAGGTATATGATAAAGAATAAATGTTAGAATTAATTATACAACAGTTACTCTATTATTAGGACTAGAAATATATATATTTTATATACGTATATCAAATGTACGCATTTTTTTATATATATTCATAAATTTACCTATATATATATATATATATATATATATATATATATATATATATATATATATATATATATATATGTATATATATATATATATATATATATATATATATATATATATATATATACATACATATATATTCGTATATAAAATGTTTATATTTCTTTAATATATATTCATAAATTTACCCATATATACATGCATAAATACATATTATTAAAATAAATAAAAATATATGATAAAGAATAAATGTAAGAATTAAATATACAACACCAACTCTATAATTAGGAATTAATACTTTTCTTATTAAAATTAGAAGTATTTTAAAATAATGGAAATAAAGTTTCTTATCCAATCCTGTTTTTATACAAAAAAAACATAATAATGCACACTTGTATTATTGGTAGAAGATTTTATACTGAAGTATTTGCTTGATTATTAGGGTAAGTTGTTTAAAGTTTTTCAAATAAATAAAAAATTGAGTCTGTTACCAGACTAAATTTAGTCTGACTTATTATATTTTAATAATTTTGATATTACTTTAAACATCCTGAATCTTATCAAAATTGAATGCTATTTCTAACTTAGAAATAACATATTTAATACAATTTGCAATTTAAAATTGGCAACTTAAATAAATAAATCATCAACAAAAATTACCTGAAAAAACCGAATTTACCCTGAGATTTATGAATATTATACAATTTGATGCAAAATCTAAAAGTTTTAAATTAGCCGCAATAAAAAGAAGTTATAAAACATAACTTTATTAAAATATTTTTTTTATACCATCTGCATGCATTCTATAAAGTTTTCCTTGCCTTTACTTGCGGCAAATTATTTTTGTAATGGCTAGTTAATGAGACCATAATTTTCAGTGTGTCACTTCCTCAACGTTGTCAAAACAACGTTTTATCAACGCTGGCAAAGTAACACTTTTTCAACGTTTTTTAACTACCACATTTTTAACGTTGGTATATGTAACGTTGAATAAACGCTGTTTCATAAATAGCTTATATACGTTGAAAAAGCAGCTAATGTCTAAAGTTGATAAACCTTAAACTTTGCGACGTTTTTACAGTGATTATTTGCGTACTTTTATTCAACGTTGAAAAAACGAGATTTTTTGAGAAGAAAATATATGTTGAAATTTATACGCTTATTCAACGTTAAAAATGTGACGTTTAAAAAGCGGTTTATTTTTAACGTTGATAAAGCGTAGATTTTGAACCGTCTTTAAAGTGGCTTTTTGCGTAAGTTGATTCCACGTTGAAAAAACGTTTTTTTTTTAAAACGCTTAAAATACGTTACAATGTCAACGCTTATTCAACGTTTAAATTTACCGCGATTTAGTATACAAAAACAAACATTGATTCAACGTTGAAAGCGCGTTGTTTTTGTGGCTGCAACGCTTTTTCTACGCTACGACCGGTTTCAACGTTGATTCAACGCTGACATGTTTGCTGGGTAGATATCATTTACGTAAATCAGAAGTAGTAAGGGTCTTATAATATAGCCTTGAGGAGCTCTGCAGCTTAATGTTTCTAACTTTGTACACGTTGAATTGTAAGATACTCTTTGTTTTCTATTTTTAAGGTAACTTCCATTTTATAAGGTTGCATCCATTTTATGTTGCTATTTATTACTCCATATGTTTCTAGTTTGCACAAGGGAATTTTATGATTAACAGTGTCAAAGGCTTTTGACAAGTCAATGAACAAGGTGAGATTATAACTTTTTTTAGCAAACATATTCAGAATTTGACTAGCTAAATCAGTTACTGCATGATGTGTTAAATGCCCTTTTCGGAAACCAAATTGTTTGCTGGTTAAGATATTATGTTTTTCAAGATAACTATACAGTCTGTTATACATAATACGCTCAAGCAACTTTGAAAATCAAGAAAGAATAGGTATAGGTCTGTAGTTAAATGGTATGGAATCGTCGCCATTTTTGTATGAAAGGACCACTTTTGCTATTTTTAATTTCCTAGAAAAAATACCGGTGGTTATTGAAAGATTGAAGATAAACAAAAGAGGTAATTTAACATCATCAAAAACAGCTTTTAGAACATCAACATTAATATCATCAAACCCGGCATTTTATTTATTTTAAGTGCATTTAAGGATGCCTGAAGTTCATTTAGAGACTCATCTATTACATAGTTCCGACTCATCTATTACATAGTGTATTTTTTTTAAATAGGATTGAAGTGTTTTATTTCCAGGAGTTAGATCTGGTGCTAGTTTTTTTCCTATGTTTATAAAAAATTTTTGAAGTTTTCAGCTATTTTATTTATTTGGAATAGTGGTGGTTTTTTGTAATTATTTTTTCCATGTAACTTTTTTAATTACTTCTTATGTCTTTTAACTATTTCCTATTAAATGTTCTAAGAGGTTAGAAGAATAATTCTTTTTTATTTGCTTTTTTATTATTTCAAAACAATTTTTATACTTTTCGTATTTAATTTCACTGTTAGAAGTTTCCTTTTTTAAAAAGTTTTTTCCTGGATGATTTTCTAAGACCATTTGTCATCCACAATTTATTAAAGTTTTTGGAATGAGTTGTTTTTTTAATTTTTGGAAAAGACCTTTCGCATTGTCTAGAAAACAACCGTAAAAATAAGTATGCATCGTTAGCATCATTGCACTCAGTTAAAAGATTCCAATCAGTTTCTGTTAATAATTATCAAAATTTTATAATAGATTGGTTGTTTATTTGTCTTAGATATGCTGCGAATAAATTTTTAGATTCAGGAAATAAAGAGTTATAAGAAAATTTGGAAAATGATCGCTGATATCAGTTTTTAATATTCAACTTTTAATTTGCCAAGTTATGGCCATGTTAGTGATAATGTTACCAATAATTGAAGAAGTATTGCGTGTTACGCGCGTTGGTATGTTAATTACAGGTATTAAACTGTTCTGAAGTAGAGTATTTACAAACCGTTTAGCGTAGGAACTGTTATCTATTTTTTGAATATCTATGTTAAAATCACTATTTAAGTAAATATGTTTTTTAATGACTTTTGGCAATATATTTTTTAAGTGTCTTTCAAACGCTTCAAAATTACCATTAGGTGGTCTGGTCTTCAAAATTACCATTAGGTGGTCTGTAAAGAAAAGATATAAAAATATGTTTAGTTTTTTGATTAAGAATTTTAATTATTAACGACTCACAATTAGCATCATTGACACTGAGGTTTAGTAAATTTCTAAAAGTAAAAGAATTAAGGATAAAAATACATACGACCCCGCCAATTCCGTTTTTCCTGGGTTGGTGTATTGAATTTTAACCTGGTGGAAAAAAATTAGAATTTAACTCATCGCCATTTCGACACCAAGTTTCCGTTAGGCACGTTACACTAAAATTGTAGTTTAAGTTTTTTAAAGTTATTTTTAGGGATTCAAAATTTTTACTCATACTCCTGATTGGATAATGAAAAGTTTAAATAACTTGAGGCACCACATATATTAAAATAAATAGTATCCATTAACAAGTTATTAAAATAATTCACGTCAGGGTCAAAGTCATATGTTAAAAGTATCGTGTTTTCTTGGTTAGATACATCAAAAACATTCAAAATATTATGTTCCACCATTTAAAAAAAAATGTATATATATGTTACCCTTAAATATTCATTTAATATATATATAACTTTTTAATTTTGATTTGATTTATAATTACTAAATTTAAATAAACAGTTTTTTGAACTAATAAGTTTATCATACCTAAAATAAACATTTTCACCATTGGATCGCCTTTTCTTCAATTCCGTCAATAATTTTTCACGGTTTCACGGGAAAAGTCTTCTTTCACATACACGTTAGTTCCTTTAAGCTTATATGGTTCTTTCAGAATTTTTATCTTGTCTTTATACCTCGGCAAATTAATAATAATTGTTCTGGAGCGTCCATTACTTTTTAATCCTGTTTGATAAGCCCGTTCTACATCTATTCCACTTCACCCTAATTTATTTGCAAAAAGCGATTGAATTTTTTCTTCTACTTCATTCCATCTTTCTTTTTCAATTTCCAACAACCCATCAATTCTCAGTTTTTTCTTCTGGATCTATTATCAGATATTCTTTGTTTTTCCTTGATATTTTCATTAAATAATGTTTCTTTTCTTGATTTTTCGTTTTCTCGTTCGTTGATACTGGCAATTTTTTTATCGAACAGCTCCTCCTGGAAATTCAAGCTCAGCTTAATATCTTCTACCTTCTACATCATTAACTAACAACCTTATTTCGTTAGAATAATCATTAACTTTTTGCTCAACTTTTTCTAGTCTTTCATTCATTATCTTTTTTCTAGTCTTTCATTCATTAAATGTCGATAACAATTTGTTCTTGCTGTTTCAATATAATCGGTGATTAGGCGGATTACCTCTTAAATTTGCCGAATCATTTATTATAAGTTGGTGGATCACTTGATAACATAAGACGGACCTCATGATACTATTTAGTGGATCACGTTGTCTTTGGATAAGAAAATGACTATATAAAACGATATGATAAGAAAATGACTATATAAAACGATATGATAAGAAAATGACTATATAAAACGATATGATAAGAAAATGACTATATAAAACGATATGATAAGAAAATGACTATATAAAACGATATGATAAGAAAATGACTATATAAAACGATATGATAAGAAAATGACAATATAAAACGATATGATAAGAAAATGACTATATAAAACGATATGATAAGAAAATGACTATATAAAACAATACGATAAGAAAATGACTATATAAAACAATATGATAAGAAAATGACTATATAAAACAATATGATAAGAAAATGACTGTATAAAACAGAAAAGAAGATGACTATATAAAAGCGATAAGAAGATGACTATATAAAACAGATAAGAAAACGACTATATAAAACAGATAAGAAAATGACTATATAAAACAGATAAGAAGATGACTATATGAAACAGATAAGAAGATGACTATATAAAACAGATAAGAAGATGACTATATAAAACAGTTGTTTTTAAACTAACTAACTTTTGTTTTTTCAAATAATTTTGAAACATTAAACTAAAACAGTTCAGACCCACAAAATTTAGCAAATCTTTTTTTGCATACCTTATATATAAAAAATTATAAAATTTTTTTTATAATTTATTGTACTAAAATTTAATATGAAAAAATTTATATATATTTGACGTATATACATTTAATGAATTAAAACTTAAACGTAATAGTTTTTTTTCTCATTTTATGATCGCCTAAATATTAGCCGATGTAATGTAAATTCGTACTCCACGTCGATTGATTAGTAATTTAATTTTTACTAATTCTAGAACTATTTTATTAATAAAATTAATGAAGAGTTGTTTCATCGATTATTGGGAAGACTTATCTTTTTATAATTATTTTCTACTCCTATTCCTATGGTTAAAATGTTTTTCTGAGCAGAGCATGTTATGTTAAAATTAAAAGAAATCTCTCTGAAAATAGCAGCTTTGACATTTATCGTAAATAAAGATGCTTTGCACTAAAGGATTTAAAGAAAATTAAAGAGTTTAGACTACTATTATGCATAAAAAATCACTTGATTCATTTAGTTATTGCCAGATGATACTAAAATTTAAGTATTGCCCGATAATACTGAAAGTCAATTAGTTAACTACATAAAGAAATGGATTGTCCATAAGTGACTTTCAACGAGTTGCCAGTATGTTGAAAAGTAAAAAATAGTTCATTTATTAAATAAGTATAATGGTGTTGCAGGAAGAGATTTTTAAAGATTGGGTTTTTAAAGAGATATCCAGATCTTTCAATCAGAAAACCTTAAGGGTTGTCTTTAAATTGTGTTTATGGTTTAAACAGCAGTTCTGTGAATATTTATGATATGATATAGAAGTTGTTATGAAAAAGTACAAATTTATACCTCATCAAATTTTTAACTGTGATGAATCAGGCGTTACAACTGTTCATAAATCCGTTAAAGATATACAATAAAAGGAAAACATTGTGTTTCTTCTGTATCTAGTGGTGAACTAGGTGTTACAACAACTGTTGTTTTATATCGCTTAAAACTTTTTATAATATATAATGTGGATCATAGTTATATGAGCATCCTAGACAAAAATAACAAATGATTGACTTAGAGATAAATTCTCTAAAGCATATAATAAAGCTGCCTCTGTAGAAGTTGCCTTTTCTAGCTAGTAGGGATATAATTCCAGACATTAAGTTTAATAATGACAAAAGCTTTAATGCTTACTTACATAAACCTGATAAAATTGATTTACAAGTTAATTCGAGCACCTTATTACCCTTGTCGCCAGGATGTTCAAAAAATATTGATTTTAATATAGTAATACCATGCTTTTCTAATATTTTAGCTATTTCAAAGATCACTTTATTACGAAGAAAAGGAGAAGAATCACAAATAATATCAACATCACATTAAAGAAAATCACTATTTGAGTCCTCTGAAAAATCAAAAGAGTTTAAAAAACAAAATGAAGAAAATGAATGGGCATTAGGATAGGGTAATGAAAGAGTTAAAAGCTTAAGTGTTGAAAACTGTGAATGTTTTTGTAATGGATTATGGAGTATGGTTGCAAAAGTATTGAAGCAGAGTCAATGTATAAACTTAGGCTCATTCAGACTGATGCTAATTTTTGTTTTTATACTGGTGAAGCATTATGTGATTTATGTTACTAGTGACAGTGTATTTGATTATATGATTAATTAGTGACAGTTTGATTATGTATTATACTTGTTTGAATAAATATTATGTATTATTATTAGCTGTATTATATTATAAAATATTTATCTTGCTAAACCTTTTAAAAATTTGTTTTGTTTATCATTATTCATTTGAATTACTTATTAAAAAAATCTGTCTCATTTTGCCCCACATAGCGGGGCAAAATGAGGCACATCATTTTGCCCCTTGTTACCCTATATATCACACAGCGATTTTTAAAAAGGTTTGATGTTTGTTACACCTTTTGTAGTCCTCAGGCCTATCTACACCTGCTATGGCGGTATATTTATTGTTTATAATTATTTTCATTTGTATATACATAAAATTTATTTTTTTCATCTTTTGTTAACTTTAGTCACAACTGCACCTTCTTAAACACGTAAGTTTGTATATTAGGAATTATCATTAGGTATAATGTATACCTAAAAAATTAAAATATAATTGTTTTTAATATATTACAATTGTTTTCATCTAATGCGATTTGTTAATGTTGTTTAGATGCCCAAGTTACGGTAATTTTTTGAGACTAAGCAAGAATTGATATTTTGATTTGTGTATTTATTTTTTTATTTATAAACACACTTAATTAAAAAGTGTAAAAATACACCGTTTTGGTGTTAATAGAGCATCAACGGTGTTTATTGAAAATAATTTAAGCAACAGGTGTAAATTTACATCGTTTTGGTGTAATTATACACTCTAAAGGTGTATTTTTATTACGAGGGTGTAAAATAACACCTTTTTTATTAACTGCACTAATTCAATAGGGTGTAAAATCTAAATTATGTAGCGTTTTTCTATTTATACATCGTTTTTATAGAACGGTGTAAAATGGTGAAAAGCCGTTTTCACTGTTTTTCAAAAATATAATCTCAGTTTTACACCGTTTTATTAAAAAGTATAAAACGGTGTAAAACTAGAAAATTTTAATTAAAAGGTGTAAAATTACACCGTTATTATAACCTCAAACGGTGTTTATTGAAAATGATTTAAGCAAAAGGTGTAATTTTACACGGTTTTAGTGTAATTATACACTCTGGAGGTTTATTTTTATTAAAACAGTGTAAAATAACACCTTTTTTTATTCTCTACACCGTTTCAAAAAGTGTAAAATTTGAAATATGTGACGTACTTTCGAAGGTGGGGAAAGGAGGGAGTGCCAACATATGTGACCGCCTCAGCTTATTTAAAGTGCTATCCCCCTCAAAATTTCAAAATTAAAAAAAAAAAAAATGAAATTAAAGTCTAATTTTTAAGTTCTTTGATCAAAGTAAATAAAAAGCATTAATTAAAAATGCCTGTTTTTCCTGCATACGCATCATTTAAATTTGATATTCCTTAAGGTATAGTTGTTAAACCTGAAACCTCACTTTTACAGTTTTTTGAAAAAGGTAAATTTGTTTTTTTAAAAGATATATTATAATTAATATTATAATATATATATATATATATATATATATATATATATATGTATATATATATATATATATATATATATATATATGTATATATATATATTTATATATATATATATATATATATATATATATATATATATATATATATATATATATATATATATATATGTATATATATATATATGTATATATATATATATATATGTATATATATATATATATGTATATGTATAATAATATTAACAATAGTAATAATGTTAATAAATATTAAAGTATTGTTTAAAATTACACAATTATTATTGTTAATACTTCATTAGGGACTAACTCCATTTGATATTTCCTAAACTTATATAAGGTAATATACTTATATAAGGTATATATACAACTTGTTTCTCCGCACAGCGGCCTTGTTCATCAAGGTTCGTGTTTTGGAGTTAGAGAGTTGAGAGAGGGTTTTAACCACAAGTAGCCTCCTCATCTGTAGTGGCCTTCTCGGCCTTGGGAGGTGAATTATAAAAAAATAAAAATAATTAAAAAAATAAATAAATATATTCTAATAAATATATGCTGAAAAATTATAAATATATACTAATATACTTATATAAGGTAATATAGCTCAACTATTATTAATATAACCAACTCATACTATTATTTTTAATATTATATGGTTATATTAACTTAAAATAAATTATATAATGATTTAATTAACTTACATAAATATATGTTTAAGAAATATCATATGGTTTTATTACCTAATATAATTAGGGTTCTCTAATTTATAAATATTTTTTGTTAGCTAATTCTAAGTTGAAAACAAAAGCAACTATTGTTTGTACACGAGAACAAATGGAAATCGATGAAGATGACATGCAGCATGAACTGGAGCTTAATACCCAACTTATTTTATGTAGTCTGTCAAGTTTATATACTATAATGTATATTTTTTATTATCACACTTTTGAAATATTATTTCAGATAATATACCAACTTTTGCTTAAATGGAGTGTTAAGATATATTTGATAACATATTTTTTAAATTTTTACCATATACTAAATATTCATAAATATTATCATATAAGTTTCTATAAGTTAATATATTGATTACAACTCTCAATTAATAAGTTGTTCTGAAAGTTACAAGCTTTTTTTTTTTAAAGTTAGATTATTTTTACTATATAACCATATTGTTTCATTGATATCAAAATAATAAAGAAAATATGTTCACTTTCTAACAACTTTAAAACAAAAGTTTAAAAACTATTGTTTTTATCAACTATAAAATTTTATTTCTGCTGAAGTTTAATACAAGAGTGATTTTTCTTTGATTTACATTCCTTTATTTATTAATGTTGAAATTAATGGTTTATGCAATTTTAAGTTTGGGTACCCATACCGTTAAAGCGGTATCGATTACGTCTGGGTACGGCACTGATAACTATAAAATAATTCCGTCAGGGTTTAAATTTTTAACAATTTCAAAAAATGAGCTATTCTGATTATCGTGATTGATTATCGTGTCTGATTATCGTGTCTGATTATCGTGTCTGGTACTTTTTTAAAAGTTATAGTTCTTTTAGTTTTTGATGAGAAACAATATTTATTCTAAAAAGAAAATCAGCATTTAAACAAACAAATAATTATTTATATTTTATTAGTAATCTACCAATGCTCTACTCTCCATGCTGCTTTTTCAAGTGCAAAAAAACTCCGTGGTCACATATATCACTTCCATCCTATGCAAAAATATATGTGGTATAGCTCATTAATATCACATTCATCAAGAAAGCATAAAGTTAATCTGACTAACCTACCATTTACATATTTGATCCATTTACATAATTACATTACTACCATTTACATATTTGATCCACTCTTCCATGAAGATATTACTATTCATGCAACTGAAAATCAAGTTATGGAAGCAGAAAGTTTAGTTGTAAAACCGTCTTATAAAAAGCTACATTGTGACTTGAAGCTGAAATTTACTTGCAAGAAATTTGTTCCTGAAACCACATTTAATGAAATTTTATCGGACTTATGCATGATAAAAGATTTTAATGAGATCGTGGGTCCATATATTGTAACATAATCAGTTAAATCATAGTATAAGTTTCTGTTAAAGAATGAATTTTCTTATATAATTCCTGAAAAATTTCTTTTCGAATTTAGAAATACACTACATTTATGTTCAAATCAAAGAAAATCTCAAACAATATTTGTCTTCAGCTGATATGATTGAAAAGTTAGAATTATCTGCAATAAAGAATTCAAATTCAAAAACAAATCCTGCTAAAATTAGCGATGATTTTGTAAATGGAAAGTTACTTCAACAGAATACTTTTTTTGCTATCCATCCAGAAAGTTTAGGAATCATATTATATTCAGATGATTTTAAATCTAATTCAAACCCTTTGCGGCAACAAATTAAAAAAAAATACAAGATATTCTGTCTTTATTTTTCTATTATAAATTTGCAAAAAAAGTATAGAAGTCAGTTAAAGCATCACAATCTTGTTCTGTTATCTTCAGCAAGACACATTACAGAATTTGGCCTTCCTGATAATCTCATAGTATTTATAAATGACTTGAATGATTTACAATCAAATGGTTTATATATACAGAATAAACATTACTTTGTATGTTTTGTCAATTTTCTAGGAGATAACTTAGGATCTCATCTCATTGGTGGTTTTACACGTGGTTTTAACTCTTCTAGATCATGTCGTTATTGTATGATAACTAAATCCAGGTTGAAATCATTATTTGCATCAAAAGATTAAACTTTCATGAACTATCAGTAATCATAATGCTATAGTAGAAAAGGTTCAGGAAGATTCTTCTTTGAGTACTGCTTATGGTATTGTCTATTGTTCACCGCTTTACTATCTCTATTTTTCACCCTGTTCTATTTCTTCCTCCTGATATTATGCTGATCTACTAAAAGGATGTTGCCCAAAGAGATGAAGTTAATATTAAATTATGCAGTTGAAAGCAAGTTCATAACTTGGATATAGATCAATACTTTGATGAATACATTTCAATTCAAGGGTGCTGATAAGTCAAATAAACCTGGGCTTGTGGTAAAAAAAGAAATTAAGGGAAAAGCAGTTCAAAAATGATGTTTTATGAGATTATTTGGTGTTCTCTTTGCTGATTACTTTCCCAAAAATGATCCAGTCTGGAGTACCTGGAAGCTTTTGTGACAGTTAGTAAATATTAGTTTTGTACTATCATTTGACAAAAAACAGCTATCAAAGTTCAAGGAAATATGTGAAAGACATTAGGTATCAGTGATGGAAAACTTTCCCAATAGTTCTGTATCACCAAATTAACATTATACGATGCATTACCCTCATCTTCTTTAGCAGCACGGAATCTTCAGTGTGGCTTCTTGTTTGTGTTTTGAAGTAGTTCATCAGGTTCAAAAGAGGTTTGCGTCAAACTCAAAGAACTTTAAAAATATCCAATACACAATAGCATGGAAATTTCAGAAAAGGGCAACATATGATCGAACAAGAAATGATTTTGTTGATGTAGAAATAATTCTTAAAGGAACTACGGAAACTGATGTGTCTCCTCTTCCATTTCTTGTCAAGCAAGTCTTTAACTCAAACTGGCCTGAGCTTCTACAAGTTATAATTCTATTTTGTACCGAATTGGTGACTGCGTTCTTCTTAGGCCTCAGGAGTGTGCTAGCATTATTGCTATCTTCAAGTAAAGTCCAATAATATTTTTACAGTGTCAATTACGTTCTACGGTTGAATATGATAAACACATTCAAGCTTTCTACATAACTAGATTGTCAAAATACATTTTTGTAACAGTCGACGACTTACACGATCATCATCCATTGCCAATATACTTGATTAAAGATGGTGATATTGTTGCGCCAAAATATTTTTACTGTGCTATTTAAATTACCTTTTTTGTATTAATTGCAATAACTTAGTGATTCACAATACGCTCAAATGAAGCCTTATTATTTATTAATTTGATATATTGTTTGAACATTTAGTTAAAGTATGTATTGTTATTACTCATTATTTTTTCCTGTTTTTTCTATATTTTGAATTTTTTCAGTGAAGCTTGTACCTTTAGAGCACAATTTTTTATGACACTTCTACTTGATGACAGCTTAGCGATTTTCACTTCTATTTGATTGAATGATCACTACTATTAGATTAGATCACTACTGTTTGCTAAAAGATGACAATAAAAATTGTATATATATATATATATATATATATATATATATATATATATATATATATATATATATATATATATATATATATAGATATACAGGTACCGAAAAAAGTTTAGAACTACTTAACAATTGCATACACACTAGGCGATCAATAACCAAACACACACAAATGTATTGAATTCAAATGAAAATAAATACATTTAAACAAAGTAATGTAAATATTTATATCAATATTTACAATATTGATATAAATATATTATCATTATTGTTTTTAATCACCAGATGAAGTCTTCTAGGCATTCTTCCAACCAACTTTGAACACTGATCTTTATTAGCTTCCAGACACCAAACTCGTCTGATTTCATCCTTCAAGGATTCTGTTGATGTAAATTTGATTCTATCAAAATTATCTTTAATGTATTTCCACAAATTTTCAATCGAATTAAGATCCGGACTATTTCTAGGCTAAGGAAGAACTTCAATTTTGATGAAGAACATCAAAATTCAATATTAGTTTTATACATTGAAAAAATAATGAAATTACGCTAAATTGTTAAGTGGTTCTAAACTTTTTTCGGTACCTGTGTATACATATATACATATATATATATATATATATATATATATATATATATATATATATATATATATACAGTTAAAACTTGCGGAAAATAGTTAACTTTATAGATCAGAATGCTTTATTTTTATCTTGCTTATCAATACTGAGATATATATTGCTTAAGTATTGTAAATACATAAAAAAATTACCAATAATAATTGTTAATTTTTTTTTATGTATTTATAATACATAAGCAATATATATCCCAGGGTCCAGGATCTAGATGGCACCCAAAAATATTAATTATATATAGTTAAGTTTAAATTTACATTTTATTTTATTTTAGTTCTTTTTTTCTTTTTTAACGAAGCATAATTTACATGACTTGATAAAGCTGCGGTTTGAAATCTTTTTTTGCATACAATATGATTTGTACATAACATCCACTATGACTATTTGACTTTTATGTCAATCTAATCGCTCTGTTTATTTATTTTATGCTAACTTTAATTGAATTTTTTTTTAATAGTGTAATGGAGACTGAACTTACAAGTAACACCGTAATAATTTCACCACCATTGACTTCAAAGCATATTCCTATAACCCAATTATCTAAAAAAAGTCAAACTTAAGTGTTTATTGTAAGAGGCTTACCTTGGAGCTTCCTGTTTTTCTTCATCAATTTAATGGAGATCAGCATATCCCAGTCGGTAGTATTAGGTTTAGATATTATTTAGTATTAGGTTTAGAGTTTAGTATATATATATATATATATATATATATATATATATATATATATATATATATATATATATATATATATATATATATATAAATATATATATATATATATATATATATATATATATATATATCTATATCTCTTCCTGATGATCCTTCCTGATGATCCAGAACTCTTCCTGATGATCCAGCAATGGTGAAACTCCAAGTCGAAGATAAAAGTTAGATAAGTGTTTTTTATTAATTAATTATATATATATATATATATATATATATATATATATATATATATATATATATATATATATATATATATGTAAATTCTGTTAGTGTATTTTACAAATAGAGTGCTCAATGTTCTTAAAGAACAGAGCAATAATGATCCAGCAATGGTGAAACTTCAAGTCGAAGATAAAAGTTAGATAAGTGTTTTTTACTAATTAATTATATATATATATATATATAATATATATATATATATATATATATATATATATATATATATATATATTCATATATATATATATATATATATATATATATAATATATATATATATATATATATATATATATATATACATATGTAAGTTATGTTTGTGTATTTTACAAAAAGAGTATAATATATATATATATATATATATATATATATATATATATATAAATATATATATATATATATATATATATATATATATATATATATATATATATATATTCATATATAAATGCATTGCTTTATGTAATATAATATAATATCATATCAGGTAGAACATTATATTTATTTATATATAACTGTGTTTTGTTATTTATATTTATTACGTTTGAAGATAGAACAAGATTATTCAGACGGGACGAAGTGATTATACGCGAACCACAAAATTTATGATGCAATTAAACTTTTTTTAAAAAAATTGTGAATGGCCACAAATGTTTTTGAGAAATCTTGAGTTTTTGACACATGTTTTAAAAACTTGCTGAATGATGTAAAGATGAAAGAATTATGCGAATAAATAAAAAATGCTTGGAACGTAAAGCTTTCAAATTTACAGGTAGCTCTATCTGATCACTGAAGAATCTACATTTTTTTTTGTAGACTCCCTAAGTTCGATAGAACTGGAAAATGTACTGTGGGTTTTTATTTTTATTTTTAATTTTGTGTCACCCTTATAAACAACAAAATAAAAAAAAATCTCTAATTAATAATTCCTTTAACAAAACCCGATTCGATTTTAAATGATACGCTTGTTGCAAAAAATGAGTTCAAAAGATTCTTAAGAATTCTTTCAGATGAAAATTTATCATGGTTTTCCCATATAAATTTTATTCAATCAAAATTATTTAAAACAATTGGTGTGATGCATCGAACTTTTTCATATGTAACTTCATTTAGTATGAAATTAATTTCGGCTTAATTATATTATCATTATTATCATTATTCAGTGATCAATACAAATACAATAATCTATTTATAATTTGATAAAGAGGTGCTACACCAGGCCCCTCTTTGCTGACGAACATGGAGATACAGACGCTACAGACAAAGCAGCAATTGTATCTAAAAAGTTACTTTCTTATGTTGTTTTTGAAAGCGTTAATGGAATGAGCATTCACTGCTTCTTGCGAAAGCGCATTCCATGGGGCGACAATTCTGTTTGAAAAAAAGTTATATCGCTCCTCACAGTTTTTTACCGTCTGACGTTCTAGTTTATAGTTATGGCGTCTTAGAATATACTTATCTTTACTTTTTGAAAATTTTTGCGGGACGACAAAACTGACAAGCTAGAGTTTACGAGTGATTTTAAACTGCACGATAAGATTTGCTCTTTTACGGCGTTCTTCAAGAGTTGTTAATAGTTGTTAAACCGAGCCGTTAGAGTCGATCTTCATAGGACAAGTGTTTAGTAGTCGATATTGTTTTTGTTGCTCGATGTTGGACTCGCTCGAGAATGGCAATGTCTGATTTTAAATGCGGTGACCAGACTTGAACAGCAAACTCAAGATGGGGGCGAATGAAAGTGAGATACAGAGTGCACCTTAAGTAAAAACTGCAACTGCGAAATGTTTTTTTGAGTCGCAAAAACATTCTATTTGCTACTGATGTGGCTGACTCTATTTGCGGTCTGACGTTAAGGTCATTCGAGACCATCACACCAAGGTCTCTTTCGACTGCTGTTTTTTGAGAGGACGACGGATGCCGTCGACGTAAGACATTGAGTATTTGTACATTGACTTGTTACATCCGCGCCCAACATGCATTACTTTGCATTTCTCAACGTTGAAATGCAAGAGCCAAATATTTGACCATTCCATTGCTCTGTCAACGTCATTTTGGAGAGTGATGTTGTCCGACTCCTTTTTAATTATCCCTATTATTTTGTTGTTGTCATCAAACAGTTTCATATGATGAGTAATTCTGTTAGGCAGGTCGTTTACAAAGCAAACATTACGAATAGCAATGGGCCCGAGACCGAGCCTTGAGGCACCCCACTAGTGACTGATTTCCATTCAGAAGTAATGCCGTTTACAACCACTCGTTGACATTGATTGCTTAGCCAAGCTGCAATCCAGTCAACGAGAGCGCCTTGAATACCGTACGCTCTCAGCTTATGAAAAATGTGTTTATGTGGTACTTTGTCAAATGCCTTTGCAAATTCTGTGTAAATAACGTCTACTGCGTGTCTGCAGTGAGTTGCTTCCGCCATGATGTCCCGAGTTTCTAAAAGGTTTGATACGCATCTCTTATGATGAACAAAGCCATGCTGGTTTGGAGAAATTAGACCATTAGCAACGCAGTGTTCCATTATTCTTTTTTGTAAAATACTTTCCATAATTTTGCAAAATATGGAAGTGAGCGAGACTAGCCGGTAGTTGGATGCTTTTAGCCTACTCCCATTCTTGAAAATAGGTGTTACATTTGATTTTTTTCCACAAGTTAGGAGCTACACTAGTTTCAAACGAGCACTTATAGATAAGCGAAAGAGGCTTGGCAAAGGTAGCTGAACATTTAATAAGGACCCGTGGATGTAAGCCATCGTAGCCGGTTGATTTTTTTTTATCCACGTTGTTTAGGCATTTTTGTACTATATTGATAGAGAAACTTGCTGGATAGATGACTTCAGTATGTTTTTTACAGCCTGGAATTGAACCTTCGGTTTCTAAAACAAAGACTGATTAAAATAGTTGTTTAACGATGCGCATATATTGCCGGTTATCGGTTGCGATGTTGCTATTGACTGTTTTAAGCAATGTAATGTTGTTACTGACGCTCTGCTTGCTTCTTACATACGCATGTAAGCGTTTAGGGTTGCTTTTGGAATCCCTGACGAGTAGCTTATCGTTCTTCTGCCTACCAGCTTTGGCCATTATTTTAACTTTTTGGCAGACAGTGCGATGCGATATTTTGCGATATTGAAATTGCCATACAGTTGCATTGCAGAGCAGTTTATATTAGGTAGTATCTGTTGAGCGGTAGTGATTGATGTAATACACTGAGTAAGAACTTGATCATTTTCGTCGTGTGGACGATATAAGCAGCCGAGGAGAAATGATTCTTGACCAAGTTTTATTTTTCGCCAGATTAGCTCAATTGATGTTGAATTGAGCTGAGTAGAACTAACTTCGCTGACTATGATATCGTCTTGCGTAAATTGCAACTCCACCTGGATAACCTGGATTTTTTACTTAGTAGATGTTCTTTTTTATGCATGATGCCTATTGTTTTAGAAATTTTATTTTCAATGAGCATAATATGATTTTTCCAATTAAGATATTCATCAAATATTACTTCTACGACTTTCATTGATACGTCTCTTTTTACTATAAATTTACTTATCATTAGCTGAGGATGTTGTAGAGGCAAATTATCGGATTTTTTTGGCTGATGAAACAAAATATATTTAGTTTTACTGATGTTCAACGAGAGTTTGTTTGCTTTGAACCAATAACTAAGATTTTCCAGTTCACAATTTAAAGTGGAGAAATTTTGTTTTTATATTGGAGTGCGAATAAAAAAGAATAGTATTATCGGCAAAAAGAATAAAAATTAAGTATATTTGAGGATAGGTACATATGGTTTAGATAAACAAGAAATAATATGGGTCCAAGAACGGAGTCTTGGGGAACTCCAAAATTTTTTGGTTCCAACTTTGTACAAGTTGAATTATAACACACTCCTTGTCTTTTATTTTTTTAGATAACATCTTAGCTACTTTTGGTTGCTGTTTTTCACTCCACACACAACACGAGTCCATAAAGAAGCCGAGAATATAATTTTTGTTACCAAACCCATCTAAAATTTGTTTGGCTAGATCAGTTATTGTATGATGAGCCTGATGCTCTTTTTTTAAAACCAAACGGTTTATTAAAAAAGATATGTTTTTCAAGATAACTATATAGAGCTGTTATACATAATGCTCTCGGAGCAGCTTTGAAAAACAGGAGAGAATGGATATTGATCTGTAGTAAGATGATATTGAATCATATTTATTTTTGTATACAGGAACTACTCTTGCTATTTTTAATTGAATAGGAAAAGCACTAGTTCCCAATGGGCACACATGGACGTCGATAGTACGTCCAAGGACGTCCAAAATGGGCCGTTCGGACGTCGATTGAACGTAACAAATGCAACGAATTTCGTCCGCCATTTCGGACCTCTAAAGTACGTCAACGGACGTCCAAAACAGTCCGTTTGGAGGTCCGCAATGGAATTATTGGACATCCAAATTTTTTCCGTTCATTCAACGTTTAATTTTATTCAGTTTATTCTGATACTGACTCCATTTCTAACAACTACAAAATACGGAGTCTTGATATAAGAAATGAAGTCTTTTTTTCCCACAATGCCTAAATTTAATATACACGTGTTTAGGGATTCAACACGTGTGTCAACCCTCGTTGGAATAATAAGGTAATGGCATAAGGTTATTGCATAAGAATTAAATTTTAGTATTGAAACCAATCATTACAAAAAAATAACAAGAATAATGTTTTTGACAATATTAATTTATAAACACCATCTTGTGAAAACAATTTTTTTTGGTTCGTGTTAATATGTCACTAATTGCACACTCGATGTTGCTTGCATCATAACCAATTTTGCCATCAAAAGCAAAGTTAAGAAACTTTTGAATTTGATTTTTAAAAAGTCATCAAACTAAAAAACATCCCCAATAAAAAATTTTATTAAAATACGTGTTATTAGTTCATAAATAAAAAAAAAAAGAAAATAAGAAAGTCATATATAAGAAAACTAAACTAAAATGTAAAACGACCGCTAATATATTTGCAAATAATGAATAGGAGAAAATGAGCAATGAGCTACTGTTTCAAGTTCTGCTATTTACCGTTAACAAAAATATTTCAGTCTTATATAAGATGCAATAGCTAGAAACTCGCATTAAATACTCATCTTTTCAAAATATCAACAAAATATCATCATTCAATCATTATAATAAAAATAATCATTAAAATAAAATATAATCATTCAATGCTCATATTTTATGCATTTATAATACGAAGTGCTCATAAATTTACTTTTTTCTTTTCTTCCATCCTTGATAAATAATGACTGTATTTCATAATAGCATTCAAAACATTTTTTAACTGTTTTCCGTGGATTCGCTCCTCCCACTCTTCTCATTTAAGTAACCTTAAAATTATTAAAACAAATTAAAAACATGATTAAATATTAAATTAATCGTCTTCATTTACAAGTTTTTACAATATCTAAATTTTTAAAAATATTGGATTTCAAATCGAAATAAACATAAATTTAAAAACTGTGAACTTCCTTGATATCACATTTAACCTCTCTGAAAATTCATATAGACCTTTCAAAAAACCAAAGGATGAATTTTTGTATTTTAATATTAACTAAAATCACCCAACCCAAATTCAAAAACAAATCCCGATTTCAATCAATAACAGGCTTTACCAAAATTTCTCTAATGAAAGTGTTTTCAATTCCTCTAAACGAATATTTGAAGATGCACTTACTAAAAGTGGTTTTGAAAATTTTGAACTAAAATTTGACCCTTGAAAAAAGAATACAAAAAAGCAAAATGGAACTAGATATGTAATTTGGTTTAGCCCCCCATATACCAAAAATGTTTTCACTAACATAGAAAAAGTGTTTTTAAAATAAGTTGTTAAGCATTTCCAGCCCTCTAATAAATTACATCAAAATTTTAATAGAAATACTATTAAAGTTAGCTACAGTTGTACAAAATATATGCAAAGAACTATAAAAGGTCACTATAACGCTTTGTTAAACAAAAAAGAAATCCTAAATTAAAAAACTACTAAAAATTGTAATTGTAAACGAAAAAACAATTTTCCAATGAGTGGAAGTTGTTTATCAAAAAATGTGGTATATAAATGTGTTATTTCCTCTAAGAATGTACCTGATAAACAATATATTGGCATAACAGAGGGTGAATGGAAAAAACGTTTTGCCAATCATAAACAATCTTTTAAAAATAAAAAGTATTTAATAGACACCATGCTGTCAAAATATACATGGGAATTAAAAGATAAAAATATTGATGATTTTATACTGAATTGGTCCATCCTTAAAACAGCGCCTGCATATAACAATATTTCTAAAACATGTATACTATGCCCATAAGAAAAATTTGAAATAATTACACATGCAAAGCGAGAATGTTTATTAAACAAAAAATCGGAACTAATTTCTAAATGCAGGCACGAAAATAAGTTTCTCCTAAAAAATTATAAAAATAAATGAGCTCAAGTAATAGTTACGTTAAGTTCTTTTACAATAGTTACATTAAGTCGTTTTGTAATATATACATACATATTTATATATATATATATATATATATATATATATATATATATATATATATATATATATATATGTATGTATGTATACAAGTCTTTATTGGAGATCCCTGTTAATTTAAAAAATATAATAACTAAAACTATATTTATGTGAATTTCTACAATTTATAGTATAGAACACCTAAATAATTTATATTGCGTACAAAATTTATATTGAAAAATAAAGAAATCTAGGTATATTATTTTTATAAAAAAGTTTGAATTTATTAATATTAATTTTAAGACTCAAAACAAACTTTTTAAAAGAAAAACATTTTGCCTATATAATTACCGTTTATAGTCCATATTTGTCAATTAACTTTATTATTTTAAATAAAAAGATATTATAGAGCTATATAGTTAAACCATAAGTTAATATTCGATAGCTATAGGTTATAGCTATTCTCATAAGTCATTTTTTCAAATTATTCCATAACTATAACTATAAAATTATAGTCTATAACTAAATATTTATAGTTATCGAACAAGTTGAAAAATTTACAACTTTTAAACTATGTTTTTTTAATTATTTTAAAAATATTTCATATTCACTTGAACAATTTTGGACGTACAAGTCCAAAATAGTAAGGTTTTGAACATCCATTGGACGTCCAAAGACGAACCATTTTGGACTTAGACAAATGGACTTAAACGGTACGTCCTATGAAAGTCCAAGGACGTCCTCTGCCTATTGGGTTGCAAATAACAATTTAAAGATTAAAAACAGAGGTATTTCAATAACATCAAAAACAGCTTTTAAAACATTAATATTAATATCGTCAAACCCTGCACTCTTATTTGTTTAAAGTGCATTTAAAGAAATTCAAAAATCATTTACTGATAATTCAGAATCATCCATTACAGAGTGAGTTTTTTTTTAAATATGATTGGATTTTTTTTTTCCCTGATTTATATCTGCTGCTAAGTTTGTCCCTATATTTATGAAGAATTTATTTAATTTTTCAAAGAAATCGTTCTTTTCAAATATATCTTCATTTATATTAATTTTTAACCTCTTTGAAATTGTGGCATTGTTTATTAAATGTTTTTTTCCTATTTCTTCTTTAAAAACCTCCCAAGTTTTTCTACTAATTCCTATCGAATGTTCTGAGAGATTAGAATAGTAATGTTTTTAAATTTGTTTTTTTAACTGTTTAAAACAATTTTTATATTATCCGTGTTTAATTTCATTGTTTTAAGTTTTGTTTTTTAAGAATTTTTCATAAACCTTTTGTTTTTTTCTTAATATTTTTTTAAGGCCATTTGTCATCCACGGGGGTTTTAAAGGTTTTAGAAGATGTAGTTTTTCAAATTTTTGGAAAAGATATTTCATAT
Organism: Hydra vulgaris; assembly: GCF_038396675.1. Lineage (NCBI taxonomy): Eukaryota > Metazoa > Cnidaria > Hydrozoa > Anthoathecata > Hydridae > Hydra > Hydra vulgaris. The sequence goes on along the minus strand of NC_088929.1, from coordinate 52,518,496 downwards.
TGTTTAGAAATCAATAGTGTAAACAAGTCATATGCATCATTTGCATCACTGTACTTAGTTAAAAATCCCCAATCAATTTTCGCTAACAATTCACAAAATTTGTTAATGGACTGTTTATTTGCCATACATATGTTGCAGAAAAACTGATAACATCAGGAATTACAGAGTAAGTTATAAGAAAGTTTGGAAAGTGATCACTAACATCAGTTTTTAGGACTTTCCACTTGAGAAACCATGTAATTGTTAGTAATAATGTTATCAATAATTGAGGAAGTATTGTGCGTTACTCGCATCGGTTTGTTTATTATATGTATTATGCTATTCTAAAGTAGATTATTAACAAACCGTTTAGCGTAGCAAACATTATTTATTTTTTGAATATCTATGTTAAATCACCTGTTAAATAAATATGCTTTTAAATGACTTTTGATAATATGTTCCTTAAGTGGTTTTCAAATGCATTAAAATTAGCATTAGGTGGTCTGTAAAGTGCAGTTATAAAAAGATTTTTGGTTTTTGGTTGATTATTTTAATAATTAATGACTCGCAATCTGATTTATTGATACTGAGGTTTTTTGGTTACTTAAAAGAAAAAGGAATTAAGAATAAAAATACATACGCCTCCACCAATGCCATTTTTCCTAGGTTGTTGTATTGAACTATAACCAGCTAGAAAAAAATTTTGAGTTACATTTATCTCCATTTTGACACCATATAACAGATTGCACTAAATTTATAGTTTAAGTTGTTTAAGATTAGCTTTGGGTTTCCAAAGTTTTTACTCATGCTTCAAATGTTCAAATTTGATAATGAAAAACAAGATAGAGATGATTTTAAATAACTAGATGCTTTGTTGATTTTAAAATAATTAGTTTCAATTTTTTTTTTTTTTCCGTCATTTTCCACATTTTACAATGTTATCTATAAATTTAAACAAATATATATAATTACAAGCTGACTGGGGCAAGTAGAAGTCAAAATGACTTATAATCAAGCCCCTTTGTGAAAAATACAATAAAATTTTACATCTTCCAATATTATATAAAAGAGTGAAATTATTAAGTTTAAAAAAAAAATAAAAAAAAATTTGAAGGTTAAAAAAGAACTTAAAGTTAAAAAGAGAACTTAAAGTTAAAAAATAAAGAAATTTAAGATAAAGTTAAAATAAAGATAACAAATAAAAAAATCAAATCTGCACATATTGGTATACATATTCGAGACTATAAAAAAAGAATTTAATTCGCTTCATATGCATATACATATTCAATACAATATTAAAATTAAATAAAGTACATAAAAAATTAAAAATCCAAAATTATTTCAATTTTTTTTTTAAAAATGAGAGAATGTACGTAGTGTTTAAATTTAGTAAGTGTTTTTTTATAGTTCTTTTAAATGTAGTAATAGATTTTATTTTTTTCTTATTTTTGTCAAGAACCGAATTCCACAAGCGTGGTCCCCGGCGTATAGTCGAGAAGTCAGATTTTTTGAGTGATGTTAGTGGGATGTAGAATTACTCATTGAATGTCTTGTTTTATATTTATGATTAATTCGAGTGAAACTTTTAAAAAAATATTTTGGAATCATTTCATTTTGAAGTTTAAACATAAATAACAAGTTATGATATATATTTAGTTTGTATTTATTTAGAGCATTTATTTCCTTGAGTAACGGCTCGGCACTTTCGTATCTATTTGCGCCCAAAACTAATCTACTTGCTTGCTTTTGTTTTGTATAAATAAATTTTTAGGAAAGATGAATGGTTGTTTGCCCAAGCAATATTACAATAGTTAATATGACTATGTATAAATGAAAAGTATAAATTTTTTAAACATAAATTATTTAAAAGATGTTTTGTCTTGTACATAATACCCAGAGTCTTTGAAACTTTGTTCTCGACTAGTTTTATTTGGCTATTCCAATTTTAATCCTCATCGAAAATTATTTAGTATTTTCTAGTATTTTCATTGAAAATTTATCTAGTATTACCTAGTATTTTCATTGAAAAAACTCTTTTTATTTTAATATTGTTAATTGTTAGTTCAGGTAATTTGAGTGGAGGGTTCTCGGATTTAGATATTTCGTTTTTTCAATATTTAATAAAAGATATTATTATATATTTCAATATTTAATGATATGTTAATTCTGTGTTTATAATACAAAAAATATTTTTTAAATTTGAGTCAGAAAAGAAAACATTTGTGTCATCAGCAAAAATAATATAATTAAGTATTTTTGAAGACAAATAAATATCATTAATATAAATTAAAAACAGCAGGGGTCCAAGTATTGATCCTTGGGGAACTTCTCAATTTATTGATTCAAATGGGAACATGGTAAGTTATATGGTACTTCTTGTTTACGATTTTGTAAATAACATTGCAGCCACTTTAAGTTGGAGTGAACTACTCCATAATTGCCTAGTTTAAAAATAAGAATCTTGTGGTTTACTGTATCAAATGCTTTTGATAGATCCAGAAAAATTCCAAGTGTGTAATTGTCGTTATCAAAACCATTTAAAATTTTGTTGGCAAGATCAATTACTGCATGTTCTGTGGAATGGTTGTTGCTAAAACTAAACTGTTTATGGTAAATAATGTTGTTTTTATCAAGATAATTGTACAATCTGTTGTGCATAATACGCTCTAGTATTTTAAAAAATCAAGAAAGTATGGAAATTGGTCGGTAGTTAGATTTTATTGAGTCATCACTGCCTTTGTATATCGGAAATATTTTTGCTAATTTTAGTTGGTCAGGAATAATGCCGTTTTTTTGGAAAAGAATAAAAATTTCAAAAAGAGGTTTCTCTATAACATTTGAGACCGCTTTTACAACATCAGAGTTAACTTCATCCAGACCCGTACTTTTATTTGTTTTCAGCATACTAATTGCTAGTCGGAGTTCATCAATTAAAAGCTCCGACTCCTCCATGAAGGAATCAGATTTTTTCAAAAAAGATTTAAATGACTTTTTTCCCTCAGGAATCGCACTGGCAAGCTTTTTTCCTATATTTATAAAAAAGCTAATAAATGTTTCAGCAATTTCTTTAATAACAAAAGCATCTCCTCTATTATCATCTCTTTGCAATCTTTTTGGAAGATTATCACTTTTCACAATTCCCACTCCTGTTATTTCTTTATTTACATTCCATGTTTTCCTTGCATTTCTAAATGTTTTATTAAGTAACAAAGAGTAGTAATTTTTTTGGAATGCTTTTTTAACTTTTCAAATGAATTTTTATCTTTTTTGTATTTTATTTCATTTTTGTAGTTCTTTTTTTTTTAAAAATTTTGGTAAAGTTTTTGTTTCCTTTTTGACGACTTAATGAGTCCTCTCCTCATCCACGGACTTAGCAAATTTTTAGATCTAACAATTTTTTTTATTTTTGGAAAGGTCTTTTCGTATTGTCTTGTAAACATGCGAATAAAAAAATTGTAGCCATCATTAACGTCATTGCAATCAGTCAATAGTTCCCAGTTTACTTCATGTAAAAGGTCACGAAACGTGGCGATTGATTCATTATTTATTTTCCTCACGTATACCGTTTTTGTTTTTATTTTATTTTAAAGGGTTGCAGAATTTATTATCAGAAAAACTTGAAAGTGATCATTTAAATCTGTTTTAACAATACCACTTTGGATTTTAGTCCTTGTGTAATTATTAGTAATATTATTATCGATAATAGATGCAGTTGTTTTAGTCACACGTGTTGCCTTATTAATCATGGGGAAAACGCTGTATTGCAAAAGTGTATTTATAAAATGCACGACTTGGTTATTAGCTTTATTATTCAATAAATTCAAATTAAAATCACCTATTAAGTGAACATTTTTTTTAATAAGCTTTGGTAGCAAATAGTTTAAGTGGTTTTCAAATTGATTGTAAATACCGTTTGACGGTCTATATATTGCAGTTATAAATGTATTTTTATTTGCTTTATTAATTATTTCAATAGTTAATGACTCAAAATCAGCGTCATTTACTTTGAGGTTTTCAACATATTTAAAAACCAATGAGTTTAGGACAAAAATAGATACGCCCCCTCCATTGCCGTTTTCTCTCGGTTGATGAATAGGTTAATATCCTCCTAATAACTGAAAGTTAGAATTTATCGCGTCTCGATGACACCAAGTTTCTGTCAGACAGATAATACTAAACTTGTTACTTATATTATTTAACATCAATTTTAAATTTTCAAAGTCATTATTTATGCTTCTGATGTTTATATGTAATAATGAAAAATAAGATAATGAAGAATTAAAAACATGTTTAACATCGTCAACATTGTAATAAGTCGTATCTACTGAAATTTCGTCTAAAAAGTTCATGTTTTTATCATCGTCATTAATTCAGTTTAGTGCGTTTTTCCTTTCTGATATGTCAAAAACATTATAACTGTTGGCTTCCGTCATTTTAACAATAAAAACTAAGAATATTATTTAAGACAAAAAAATATAATAAATAAATATACTTTAAGCATTCTTATTCCATTAAAATTGTAAGATAATTCATATCAGGGTCATTGTCATTTGTTAAAAGTGCCGTATTTTCTCTAGTAGGTATATAAAAAACATCAAAAAAATTATTTCCCGCTATTTTAAAAATATATAAATATATAACAAAAATTTAAGATTTATTTAAATATGTTAAATTTCGTTAGATTTTTTTTCAATTAGTTTAGAAAAAGAGTTTTTTGAAACAATAATTTTGTCATACCTTACACAAATATTTTCCTCATTTAATGGTCTTATTTTTACATCAGTCAATAATCTTTTTCTTATATCCACAATTACAAGAAAAAGTCTTCATTCACGTATGTGTTAGTTCCTTTGAGTCTTTATTTGAACTTTATCTTTGGTTTCATTCCAGGTTTCTTTATCATTTTCTGGCAATCCATCGATCCATAGACTCTTTTTTCTGGATCTATCTTCTATTTTTTGTGTGTTTTTCTTTGATGTTTTTATTTAACAATGTATCTTTTTTTAAACGTTCGATTGCTTGTTTGTAAATAATATCAAACTTTTTATCACATAGCTCATCATAGAAATTTAAACTTAACTTCAAATAGTCTACAATGTAGACAATTTGATGTTAAGTTTAAATCTCCATGATGAGTTGTTATTTGATAAAAAATTTGCCATCATTATTTATAATGCCAAATTTTTTACCAAATAACTCATCATAGTAATTTAAACTTTACTTCAAATCGTTTACATTGTGGACAATTTGAAGTTAAGTTTTAATTTAAGTATCAAATAATAAAACTTTAAAAAAAACAAAAACTCAAAGGATATTCCGTATGTTTATTTTAAAAAGTCACCACTTTGAGCAAGTCTCATTACAAGCGACAAAATAAAACTATTTTACGTCGCTTAACTACAGATTTACCCTCTTTTTTATAATCTGAAAACATTTTCTTAAACGTTTTTTGAATTTCAACAAGCATAACGGCCTTATTTATCAACTTCCTATTTTTTATGTATATCTAGTAAATATATATATATATATATATATATATATATATATATATATATATATATATATATATATATATATATATATATATATATATATATAGTAACTCTTAAATAAGTGAAACTTAAAGTTGAAGAAAAAGTTAGATAAGTGTTTTTTTTCTAATTTATTATTGCTTTGTTCTTTAAGAACATTGAGCACTCTATTTGTAAAATATACTAACATAATTTACATATATATATATATATATATATATATATATATATATATATATATATATATATATATATATATATATATATATATACATATATATATATATAAATTTTACTATAGATTTTCTGAGAATGAAACTTTTTTCCAGTAGTCAAAAAAAAAAAGTCCGCTAACTTGCTATCGCGGAAGAAAAATGTCATTTAAATATTAACTACATACCTGATCATCATGTAATTATTATTTAAATGTTTCGTGTTGCAAAATTTAATGGTGATTTAATAAAGACTTTATTTATAACGGAGTTATACTTTTTTTTTACTATTATTTTATTTCAACTTGTAAATCTTACATAGTTCTATGATTTTTATATGACATTACAATCACGAAAAGAATGTGGTGGCTTTTGTCATCAATATCTTATTTGAGCCCCGATTTGTTTTTATAATTTTTTTTTATTTTTTATGTAAACGCTTCTTTGTAATTTTATTTCGTATTATATGAACAGCAAAAAAAATATCAGAGATGCAACAAAAATTTGGCGACTATTCAGTATTCGATCTGTTCAGATAATTTTTTTACAGTTTGGTATTCGGCCAAAGATTGCAAATTATTTGGTCGAATACCGAATACCAATTTATAAAGAAAACAACTCATAAAAAGTTTAAAACATTTTTTTATTTCAAAAATTTTTAACATATTTGATATGTCAAATCTATCAGTGGTAAGTTAGGGTTGAGGTGGTTCATCACCTAAAACTTTTTTTTTTTTGAAAAAAGTTAACATTATTGATTTTATTTGAAAACAAACTATTATTTACATCAACTGATAAAAAAAATCAAAAATTTTTTAATTTTTGTTAAATTTTTTATGCATAATCAGCAAAAATAAGTAAATTTTGATGAAAAATCGTAGCAAACTTCAAACCTAATAACTCCAGAAAAACTAGCTCATTTTGAACCAAATTTAACAATGTTCTTTAGAGAATGAGCGAAAAATAAATAAATTAACAAAGCTAAATTTCTTTTTTTTTTCATTTTTATGAACATTTTTTTAAAGGTTGTTTTTTATTTTGATTTGTTTTTACATTTTAGTAAAAGAGTCATATAAATACGCAAAAAAATAAAATAATGCCTCATCTTTTGGAGAATATTATTAGGTACATTTCTTGAGATTTTCAAGCAAATTGATAAACTTTTCGCCAAGTTATGATGTTTAAAGTAAAGAAAAAATACGAAAAGTGTCATTAAAATCATTTTAAAAGTAAACTATTGTTAAAAAGCTCCCGAAGAATAGCTTTTTGGAACATCAGATTGGTCTTCAATGTCAATAAGTCCGTTTTTAATAGCTTTTATGGTTTTTCTGCGTTGTTTTGCATCATCAGTTGATTTTTTGTCTAGAACTTTAACTTTGTAACTATCTCTGCGACATGAAAGTTTAAAAAAAGGTTGACTACATAAAATTTCGTATTGGTTAAAGACTGACTCTATTCCAAAAGACCCTTTATTAAACTCCAGTATTGCTGAATAAACACCAAGCTCTAATATGGTTCCACTGATAAAAATATGTTTTGGACATTTGTGACAAATTATATTATTCAGCAACTCATTTGAATTTTGAGTTTGACTGTGTAAACATTTTTTCAATAACTTGTAGGATTGTCAGAAGACAATCCTACAAAGACAGGGCAAAGTATTAGGTGGATCCACATTTGAAATTTATTTTTGGTCTATATGGCAAACTAGGCTTTAATTTCTTGTATTTGTACCAACTTGTACTACCTATTGGAAAAAACTGGCGATACTTATCATTGTCAAACGCAATGCAATGCCATGATATTGCCAAAATTGACTTCTTCATACTGTAGATTGCATTTTTATTGCTACGTACGGCCATTCCGTAGTAATTCTACATTGAGTTAATTTTTTTTTCTGTTAACTTTTCTTTTCCTGAGAAGGAAGTCAATGTTCCTTTATATTGTCTGATAAGATTTTTAAGTCTTGTCCCAACGTGCTTCTGGACGTGACCCACACACTTTAACTTTTCAGGAATAATATCAACAAATTTCTCATATGGATTACTTTTTACTACTTCTTTATATGATGATGTATCACCATCTCCAAGGTATTGATTATAAATTACATGCTTTTTAACCGAACGTCAAAATATTTCAACTGCACCAATTGCTACCATCATACTAGAAGATTTTGTATGATTTATTGAACATTTTCCACTTAATAAATGATCTTGGCTTTTTTTTTTTATAATCAAAATTAATATATTTTTTAATGCATCATAAGTTGCACATTTTTTTTAATGCTTTGACAAGATATGAATGTCAATACATTTTCCTGAGTTTATTACTGTGACAATTCCGTTCATTGAATATAATTCACGTTTCTGCCATGCACCATCTATTGAAACACAACAAAATGGAAATGGGTTAGTAGGCTCACAAATCAATTTTTCTTTTACTAGATGAGTAACTTTTTGCATACTTTGTTCTGCAGCATTTTCATAACCTGTATCTAAAGATTCAGAAATGGAATTATAAGTTTTGCGTTGAATTGAAAACATATTCATACACCGGCAACAATTACTAACGATTCATGTCCCCAAGCGAATTCTCTAAAAGCAGCCAACATAAATAGTCATTAAAAAATAAATTTAAAAGTTTAAAGTTCACAATAACATTATAATTCTCATTATTATAAGAAAAAGATTGCAACCTGGATTTAATTTTAGTTCCTCGCAGGCGATTGGATTGAAGATTGTTATCCTTTTCAGAAAGTGATTTAACTTCTTTCTTTTTATAAATATATTGCAACGTTTCTTTCCTCGTGATTTTTACTACTTCCCATTTATTTACTTTACAATATGAAAATCAAGACTTGAAAGTATGAAAAACAATATAAATATAACTTTAACAATTTCAATCTTGTTTTTATGACGAATTTTAAGTTTTCTTCCCTAAGTGACCGTTCTTCAAGTGGATTTATCGAAAATTTTCCTTTCGAAATAAATTTTTTGATAATTATTTGAAAAAACAAACTAGTAAAAATTTAATATGTTGCTATACTGAAGATAAAGTTTCATTAAAAACAGTTTGATTTATACATATACTTTATTTTCACATTTCTTGTAGTTAGGCGAATAAACTTCCTTTATAGATTTCGAAAAGTAGTTATTGAAAGCGGTCATTTCTCAAGTGCTACTTCCGAAAGTGAAACTTTTGGAGGTTTTGGAAGAGCATTATTTGAAATAGCAACTTGCGAAAATTTTCAGAAGTATTATTTGCGAAACTTTGACAAATTTAAATGCTTCTATATATTCGTTACGAATAAAAATAAATACTAATTGTATATACCCTTTTGAAAGATTTTTTTCCAGAAATCTTTGAAATCTTCCGGTTAACAACCCTATTTTAAAGGCTTAAAATAGCAACATAGGAAAAATTATTTCAGATAAGTAGAATTTATAAAATTAGATTTTATTATACATTGCCTATAAATTTTCATTTTCAAATTAGTGATATATAGTATTGGAGCCAGCGAGAAGGGAAGGTGTTGTTGGGGGTATGACACTCACTATCTATTACCATGGAACTATAAGAGATGGACGTGCAACCTATTGTTTTACATCAAAAAGGCCGCAGAAATCAGCGAGCCATGCGAGTTTCCGACAAACTCTAAATTTTCACCCGTCAACAAAAAAATCTATTAAAATGTCTGCTCTTAGTTTTTAAACAGAAACTCTGATCACGTGGTATTAGTTTAAATTTTATAGCATTTGTTTAATAAGACTGTTCAGGATAAGTAACTACTTCACGTGTTGACAAATTACTAAACAAATTACACCAAGGAAAAGGAAATCAGTTGTCTGCACGAACAGATTTTCATCATTTTTCCAAGATAAACATTTGTAAATTTGGGAACTTTTTTCGCGTAAACAAATTTCCATCAATAATAAAATAGATCTGTAAGGATAATTTTAAAATGACTAAAAAAAGTAAAGCGAAAAGTAAAAATGCTTAAATAAAATTTTTAGTCAAGGTCTGGTTTCATGCAACTTCTTGGTCCTTCATTCACCAGCCTTAGTTGTGAGTATTTTTTGAGTATTAATTCCGATATGTCGCCATTTTTTGCCTCGACTATTCTATAAGCTCCATAACATATATTCCACTGAGCATTGTTTTTTAGTAGGTGTATTTTCTAATGGGCTTTATTATAACTCGTTTGATAATGCAAAACCTTTTAAAAAGTTATTCAAGTTTATAATCATCTTGCAAAATGTAGCCAGATATTTCATTTTTTCGTTTTTCATATTTCATATACTATTTCATTTGTCATAAAAGGCACACAATAGCCCATTTGTTTTTGTCAAATAAAAATTAGTTTATATATAGCTGGTAAATCATGCTTATATTAAATACTTAGTTATTCTTGCGGATTGCCATAAATTGGCTTTGCTAAATTCTTAAAACTGTGACAAATTATTTTTTTCTTTATTGTATTTACATTTATTTTATGTATTAGTTATTTATCCTTAACTGTATATATTTCTGTTGTTAAACATAAAAATAGAAAATTCTATAATATTCATAAACAATAAGTCTACAGCAATATAGTAGATAGTGTAGTTCCCTAGACATGAAACCAATATTCTCTAAGTAGCTACAAAACTAGTTGATATTTTTTATTATTTGTTATATCTCTAACTTTACATGTACTAAAGTAGTTAAGTAAATGATCTCAATTTCTATATTATTATCAGTGTTATTTCTTAAAGTATTGAGAATATCTAGCTATATAAAATTAAGCTTCAAACCTGATTCTATTGTAGCCATTCCATACGATTTTTTTATAATTTAAATAAACATATGTAACTTATATCATTGTATGGAGCTTGACTTGACTTGAAAAATGAGGGGTCATTCGGCCTTTGAAGTTAAGCGGATCTAAAGTTATTGAATTTTTTGTAGTGCAATAATTGATGATATTTTGACGAAAGGTATAGGGCTTAAGTATTAAAAATTTGCATTGCTATGGCACCGAAAATTTGTATTATGTCACGCAAAATCAAAACAAAAAACGTCATAAAATATGCGAAGGAATATAGTTATATATATATATACATAATTTCCATATACAAATCCTTAAAACCTATTCTTCAAGAAAACATAAATAAATACTTGTTATAAAAAGAGGAAAGAGTAAACTTGCAATTTCCACCTGGACACTTTTAAAAAACACTTTTTTTTTTTATAAAAATAAACCTTGAAGTTTTGAAACGCTAAGAACTAAAAATTTATGTATAAAAGTTAAAAAGTGTCCACATTCCATTAGATTCGTCATCCCATTTTTTAATATATACGGAAAGTTTTATAAAAATTGGATGTGTTTTGGTACTAAGGAATCCTAACCTCCAAAAGTTTTGTTTTAAAAAAACGTTCCCGCTTCGAGCTTTTTTCTTAAAAGTGGTCTTAAGATATGGATAAAATTTAAACGAAGCCATATAAACCATAGCACTTTCTATATATGGCTGGAAAGAGGTTGAGTAACACTAATTGATGCAAAAAACCTCAAGGTGTTTGCTTAAACATACAAAAAGATATAAGAGAGTAAAGTTAATGAAAGTTACGTATTTTTTGTCAAACGTCAAATGTTTTTCGTTGAGCCGTGGAATCGCTATCTATTGCTGTTATCTTGAATAACTAAAAGGAAGTTGATGTAACTGGTTAGACGAGACCAAAAGTTTTCGACGAATCCGACAGACTTTACAATTTAGTTTCTATTGTTTAAAACAAAAGATTTGTAACAATGCGCAATGAGCATGGTTCGCAAAAAAAAAAAAAAAAGGTTGCACGTCCATCTCTTATAGGCCATGCTATTACCGATATTTAGTTTGATCATTCGGCAAATTAAGATGTTATTATAATTATTAGCAAATCTCAGCAATCGAGTTATAAATTTTTATACTCAGCAAGTATAATTTTTAATCGGCAAATATTCTTATGGCAGTTTTTAACTTACCCCCCACCCCACCCCACCCCCCACCCCACCTTCGCCTTGTATACTAGCGAATATACTTAGTCTCTAAATATTTAATTTCATATCAGCGATAAGAAATACCAATTTATTAACGCTACCTTCCATCATTTTTCTCAACAAGCTTGTCATTCAATTCGAAAGCTTATATATGCAACGCTATCATTACATTCATAATTAAAAATTTATCATTTTCTCATTTTTTCAACGTACGGACAAATAAGCACGGAATTGCGCTTAAATCGGTTGGCGTATTTAGGTTATGTTTGTTACAATTTAAGTACATTTAAGCTTCGGCAATTTATTTATTCTAAAATGCATGCCATATGTTAAACGTATTAATAGAGTTTTTAAAATGCAAAACATTTAATAGCATTTACCGAGAAGCTCATCGTCCGCATTTAAAAATGCAACCTCCGCAATTAAGTCGTTTTTAATAACTGTAAAATAAGATACACATTCTTTTAAATGGCTGCGGTCACTTTTTCAAACCAGAAAATTTCTTATCACTTTTTAATTACTAAAAAAATGCAGAATATCTATCATTTTAAAGTATATTTTCACTTTTTTTAAAAAAAATTAAGTTACGATATATTTTTCCCAAAATAATGTATTTGTAACAACGCGCAAAAAGCATGGTTCGCAAATTAAGTTACGATATATTTTTCCCAAAGTAATGTATTTTTTTTGGTATCAAAAATTTAATTTTTAGTCGTATATAAACTAGGCAGCAGCAATTTTTGGCTTTAAATTGTTTCAAGCTGGAGTAGATAGTTTGTTAGAAAATAAGAGTTTTAGCGTGAAAAGTAAGATCTAAAGTTAACTAGAAGCAATCTTATTTAAATAGTAAGTTTGAAATATCAACTTAAATAAACCACATTTGAGACGCCATTTTTTGTAGAATTATAAAGAAAAGGTAAGTTAATGCAATCATTCATTATGAAATTTAATCTTTGGTGGGTCGTAATTAATACATGAAAATGTAAAATACATTTACAAATGTAAAAAACTTAAATTTAAATAACATAGAATCGGGAAGACTTGCAACGTTCATATTTTGCACTTAGTTTTATAGTCTAATTAAGCAATTGGTTTTTCGAAAAAAAAAATTGAAAATCGGATAGTGATACTTTGCAAAAAATTGCGATGATTGTAGCCTGGAAACATAAAAGCCCTCAAGTTTCTGGGGTCCCTCCCGCCCCAAACATGAGAGCAACAACTTTATAAAATCATTTTTTAATTATGTTGCAACCTTGTTTGATTGTTTTTAAAACAAAACAGTTCAAGTTCTAAATTTAAGAGTTTTTATTTAAGAACAATAAAATAAATTTAAAAATAATTATTACAACACGATATTTCCGTATTACATTGATTAAATTGCACTAATTTTAAACCAAATTAAAAAATTCAAAATTTTCGTACAAAAACATCAACATTTGAAAACATTCAGCCGTCATCCTGTTTCGCTTAGCATACAAATTGTTTAATGCGTCAGAAAAAAGGCGCTCACTTAGTGCACTGGTAGCAGGTGTACATAAAATCATCGTTGAAATGCAATACAATATTGGAAAAACATATTGATTTTGATGCCAAAACTCTAAAACATTTTGTTCGTGCACTGACAATCTTATATATTCTCTGATTTCTTTTTTTAAATCTAAGGTTACATTTTTGTCACTATCACTTCCGGAATTATCTTCTTCATCTTCAAATAACAACTTAAATTTTTTTGATTCCTTTGTCACCATTTTAATTGGAATTATTTCACCAACTCTTTTTGCGAGATAAAAATCTGACAAGAATTCTTTCACAATTTTTAAATATTTCTATTTTTCGTACTTTTCAAAGAATTGAAAACTTTTATAATTTGGATCCAAAAAAGTGGCACACAATAAGAAGGAATTTTTCTCTAATCCATATGAACCTTTGTAAGTTTGTAAAGATTCTAATAAATGTGATTTCAATATTACAATTAAAGGAGGAGTTTCACTTTTCTTCTTACTCAGCTGCTTCTCAAGGTACTTTATACTTGGAATAATTAAAGAACACGTTGCATACCTTTCGCCAGATAGTAAAACACTTACTTGAGCTTAACGGTAAAAGCCTCATAAAGCATTTACCGTTTCTTTTAAGTTAACCATTTTATCTTCATCGAGTAAATATTTTCTTATATCTTTGTATTGTTGTTTCGAATTAAAGATATCTTTTACGTAGGCGTGAAGCTTAAGCATTCGCTCTGCCATGAGAAACGTAGAGTGCCAACGAGTTTTCACATCTTGAATCAAATGAATTATGTAATTTTTTTGACACCTTGTTGTACTTGACTTTCCTCTAATAAATCATTAAGTTGAGAAGAATGATTGAAAGATGTAACAATTTTCCTGCACTTAGTTAATGTTCTTGCAATGAAAAAGAATTTAGACGAACTATCTTTTTCACCTTCTTCAACTAAATCTATGACATTTTTAACAACTAATTGCAAAACATGTCCCATGCATCTTATTGGTTGAATGTTTAAACAAACTTTTAAAGATTTTAGACAGTTGCGTACGTTACTGGCGTTGTCTGATACTATACTCAATATTTTATCATCCACTTTAAACTTTTCTACGATTTTTAGCAAAGCCTCTTTTAAATTATCTGCATCATGGCGGCCATTAAGGTATGCAAAGCTCAAACAAAAACTGATGAAATTTGTTTTTGTTTGGGATTTATATCGAGAAAAAGTTCAACTTTTTCTCGATATAAATCAGTTAAAAGAGATCTTAACTTTTTTCGGCAAGGCACCTTATACTTTTACTTGGAGAAGCATATTCAGTTGGAGAAAAGGTATTATTTTTCGACATAGTTTAAAAATGCAATTTCTTAAAGTAAATTTAAATATATTTTTGAGAATAACGGTTTATCTAATATATAGCGGGAAACCATTACTTTGAGGTGTCAGTTAAGACATTCCTTAAATTTTGTTGTGTTGAGAAATTATATGAACATAATATGAATTAAGACAAATAAATCAACTTAAAGACATTCATTAAAATTTATTGTTTTTAAGAAATTTAAAATACGTAATATAATTTGTGACAATTAGGTAATTAAAATGTTTTTTTTGTACCTAGTATTGCCCCACATTTTAATTTATTGAATTAAATAAAAATTGGTTTGTTAGTAGAACAACTCCGCCAAAAACAGCTGATATCTTATATACATAATTAATTATTAGAATACATAATTAGTTATTAGCATTTTAATAATAATGTAAAAAAAAAAAAAAATTGAGAGTTGAACAAGATATATATTCAATTACACAATATAGAAATAATAAAAAAACATTAATTGCGTAACAAATTGTTCCGCATTTAATGTTTTTTATTATTTCTATATTGTGCAATTGTTACTAACAATTACAATCATATTGTCGTCACTGTAAAAACTGCGTTTTATGAGTGTAGAACAAAACAAATTAGGTATTATTACCTTCTAAAAATGGTTGCTGGTATTATATAAAAGAAATCCGAAAAAGCTTCTGCATGCAACACCTTCCAAAAATATAGCACCATTTTTTTTCTAATAGTTTATGATTCATTTTAATTAGAAATTGAAAAAATCCAGATTTAAACCGCTTTTCATTGAAAGTTATAACATGTACTTAGTAATAAGGGGGGAGTAATTGGATACAGTTTTTTTACTATTACAAAACTCCAAGTGTATATCTTGCAAACTTGAGAAAAAAGAGTCTTCTCCAAAAACTAGAAAAACTCTGAAAATCAACTTTGAAAATGCCATGGAGATCTAAGTTGTAACTTACAGCAATTTGTTATTAAAAAAATGGCGCCTAAACCACATTCACAAGTAACACATAACAAGATTTAAAAAAAGTATTTTTTGGGTAAAAGTAACAATATATTTTTCGCAAATTAAAAAGTTAGTCGACTAAATTCAATTAGACTAAAAAGTTAGTCGACTAATTTTAGTTACGCTAAAAAGTTAGTCGACTAAATTTAGTTAGACTAAAAAGTTAGTCAACTAACTTTATTTAGACTAAAAAGTTAGTGAGGTAATTTTAGTAACGGTTTTTTCAGTTAAGTTAGTTACAATTTTTAGTTTTGGTCACAACACTAGTATTACAAAAAGACGTTATACAACAAATAATATAAAAAATCATAAAACTGTTTTACAACAAATAATATAAAAAAGCCGTAAAGAAAACAATAATAAATAACCGTTGATTAAAAATTTAGTTTGATTTTATATGAATTTTTTAATCAAGAACCACTAAATGCAAAACACATTTTAAACCGAATATAAAGAAATAATGTTGTAAACAACTATTTAAGTGTTCGGTTTAAACGATTGCTTTTCAACTCCATGTTTAAAAGACTCTTTTTTGACATCGTTTAAGGCGATCGGTGACGCATACCCCTACCTCCTACACCCGTTTTTTCTTTTTTTGAGATGAACTTTTTTGATATACCTTTTTGCGTTAAATGTCGCTATGGTATCACGCATTTTTTAAAACATACGTTTTAAAAAATGCGTGATTTCTACGTTTCTCATGGCAGAGCGAATGCTTATGCTTCACTCCTACGTAAAAGGTATCTTTAATTCGAAACAACAATACAAAGATATAAGAAAATATTTACTCGATGAAGATAAAATGGTTAACTTAAAAGAAACGGTAAATGCTTTATTAAGCTTTTACCGTTAAGCTCCAAGTAATTTTTTGCTTATATAAATGAGAGGTCTAATAAAAAAAAAAATGATTAAAAAAACTATGTTTTGAGGGCTTTTTTTTGTATAAGAAAAAGTTTACACGAAGATCCAAATAGGAAGAAATTTATAACATAATAGTCTATGCCACGATTGTTTGGTATAATTATCTGCAAATATGCAACTTTTTACTGTGTCTTGTATTCTTTAATGAATCAAATTGGATGGGAGGATGGGATGTGAATAGAAAGCTTACATTAACCTTAAATGTGAAAATTCAGCAAGGATTCAGTTGATAGAGTTTATTCAATCGCAGAGCAATAAAGAGGGGGAGAAAGTTGTAATATCACAACTTGTGCTTATCATAGAATTGTGATTGGAATTAAAGATTATAAAGAGGTTAAAAAGAAGCGAAAGATAATTGAGCGAAGCAGTAAAATAGAACATGATTTGAAGAAGTTCAAAGAAAAGACAATTATAAATAGTTGCTATGTGAAAAAAAACATATGAACATTTTTGAGAAAATGTAATGATGAATAAAGGTCTTCAAATAGTGAATTAAAATGTTCTTATTACACTGAACATACTAATGTATTGAAACACAAATGAGGATTTTAAGTTAAAGCAAAACTATATGAAGGTTCAAAAAACATTGCTGTAATTGATATGAAGTATCAAAGACTGCTGCAGCTGCACGTGCTTATAGTTCCAAGCCAAAGTTAAGTATAGCTGTAGAGAAGGGCAACAACACATCTTGAATCAAATCACTCTTATAAAACTTCAAAATAAAAAATGTACAAAAAGTTATTAAAAATAGAGTATGATGAAAGAGGCCTGTGACCCTTTCTTGACCTGTAAAGTAAACAATAGTGAATTAGTAAAAAAATAATCCTGGATTGTCTAATGGTAATTCTGTTTTTTCCGGTTCATACACAAGAAGTTGAGAAGACAGTTAAAGAGGTAAAGAGGTTCTCCTCATCCGCAATAATATGTTATGTATAAAAATGTTCAAAAAATCTTTATTGTATAAAAAATAGTTTTTAAAAAAAGTTTTAATTTGGTAACTGCAGTTTCTGAAATGGTATTTGGGTTTAAGAGGCGTGATGGATTTTTCCGTGCAACACCAGTAAATAGTAAGATAATTCCTAGTTTTAACAACAACCACTTCATTTTAGTTTAGCATATAATACCTGATGACTAAAAAATGAGACAACTTTAAAATTGTTATTATAGCCATAGTTACTTAGCTATCAAATTTAATTTAAAATAAATTTATAAACAATTATATGATATATAAAAAGTATATTTATTGGTTTTCAAAAACATCATTAAAAGCAATTCGACCTAGGCGAACTGAAGTCATTGAGGCATAACGTTTTGCCACTTCCGGATCCATTTTGTTAATATAATTCACGATACGCCGTTTGAGTTGAGGAATGTTTGTTGCTTGCCAATTATCCTCGTAGACTAGGCGTTTCAACTGACCCCAAAAGTCTTCAATTGGTCGAGGTTCTGGTTCATTGGGTGGATTTTCTACCTTTGGCAGGTATTTGATGTTATTGGCATTGAGAAAAGAAACCACTTCATTTGCATATTGCGATCTAGCTAAATCTGGCCAGAACAAATACTCTTCATTTTTATAATGTTCATCAATGAAGAGTATTAAGCGCTTGCGGAGACATGCGATGTATGCTTGTTTGTTGATTGCCTGGCCACTTTCAAAAAACATCGGTTTTGAAGTCCCTTTGGGTGATATAATCAAAGAGACTAGCATCTTTTTCTCGTACTTCTTATTTCTTTTGAATTTGACGTCGCTAGTTGTAGATGACACGTCACTAGAATAGAAGCCATCGTTGCCAGCCAATGTTGTATTCGCATATGTGAAATATGATTCGTCATCCAAGACAAAATCATAATTCCTAAAATTGCGATATATATGCCGACACAAAGGTTTGATTCGAGCTAGTTGGCTTTCGCATCGATGTGGAATTTTTTTGTTCTTGTAATATCTAATATTCGTCTTGTTCTTAAGAATTTTAGATATATACAATTGGTCACAATCGAATCTTCGAGCTACTTGATGTTGTGAAACACCGTGATGATGATCAAATGCCTTTTTTAATTGGTCTATGTGTTTTTGTCCATTTTTTTCGCCTTTGGACCGCTTCCTTTTTTACGCTGATGGCCTAGATTATTGTCTACACGTTCTAGAGCACGGTATATGGTCGCTTTCGATGCTCCTTCATCTAGAAAGTGTTTTACTGTGAAGATTTTTGGCTTTTCCAGATGCGATTTTTGGATTTTCCAATATCTAAATTGGCAAATGCGTTTTCTTAGGTCTTCTTGCAAACTTGTTTTATACGGAGCCATTTTAATTATTATTTTAAACTATAATATAATTTTAATAGAATATTAAATTCCCTATAAATATACTAATTTATTTCAATTGCATGATTATGAATAGCATACATAAATTGATTTAAATTTTGTCTCATTTTTTAGTCATCAGGTGTTATCTTAAATGTTTTTTAGTTCCTTTGATAGATTAAAATAGGAAGATAGAGACATGCGTTTCATTTTTGCCTATTTTATCTTTTATAACCTTTATGTAGTAACACAAGCATTTATAAAATCGTGTATTTATAGGAGAAGGAAAAGTGGCGTATGGATCACATCTAAATTTTAAAACTGTTCTATATTTACTTTAATTAAAAAACATTAAACATTAAATAAAAGAAAATGTTTTTTACCGTCTATATGGGATATTTTTAGACATATATGATTTTGGTCCCCCTCCCCATTTTAGTCAAATTTTAAAAAAATTATGGTCTATTTTTGAAAATGTTGCTTTTTTTCTGATAAGTTTATTTTTGTCTTCCCTTAATGTGCGTTCCAAATGGCAAATAATTCTAAGGGCGGAGTTTTTTTATGAAAGTTGAAAAGTGCGGGATGCCCTAAAAGTACATTGCCAGCGGGAAACGAAATAATCTTAGCATATTATCTTAGACTAGACACAGTATTTGTCTTTGCAAATATCTAAAAAGTATCACAAGGGGCCATTCATAAAGGACGTCACCATTCTGCTGTTGCCACACTCTTAAAAAAGTTCCGGTAAAATTTGGATGAACTGTTAACGCTATTTAATACGCTATTTATTACGCCATTTTTTTATTATGCTTTTTATTACGCCTGAAACTCCAGGCGAAGCAACTGATAGTTTGACCGTTGCGTTCTGGTGATACCTTTGCCTGAACAGTTCAGGATTAATTTAGATCAACAGTTACTATTGATATAAATTAGTCCTGAACTTTAGACAAAACGCACGAACCTGTAAAAACCTAAACTTCTAATCCTAATTTTTTGGTTTTTAAAAGAATGTGCTCGGTAATGTTAAAAAATTTAAACACTCAAGAGTTAATTAATCATTTGATTTCAAAAGGAGTTTCTGTGGAAACAACAGCTCAATTGTCGAGTTAGTATTTACTACATAATTTTAACTAGTTGAAATAGCTTATAAAATGTTATCTTTCGTAAATTTAATATTTAAAGTTGAAGACATTGACGGAGATGCATTTTTGCAAATGAACTCTGTTTTGTTTCATTGTATTGGAATAAAAATGGGTCAAGCAATAAAGCTTTAGTCTCTCATTGCAGCACAAAAGGTGAAATTAATATTATTATTTACTTTCTTTTAAGGATGTCAATGTGTTGTTACCTTTGCCCCAAAGATTTTTCAAGTATTGCTTATTACATAAATCACTTGAGAAATGTTCATCTTTTATTTGAGACTTGTCAACTTCGGTGTAATGTTGGTGGTTGTATACGATTGTTTACTACATATAATATGCTAAGAAAACATATAAATAAAGATTATACCGTTTTTCTAGTGAATATTGATCGAACATTTAACATAAGTTGTGAAAATCCAGTAACACCTAATTCTGAAGGTAAAAGTAAAATTAAAATAGACAAAGGATTTGGGAAAAAGGTTAAAGATGTTGCCTCACCTATTGTTGATGAGTATGGCATATCACAAGCAGCATTAAGATTTATTTTGGCTTTAATGTCTTCGAGTTCTATTCCTTTAAGTACTTCAGAGTTTGTTAGGAACTGTTCTCAAAACTTAAATGAAGACCTGAAGTTATTTACTAGGTAAAACAGTTTCTGTACTGGAAACATGTAGGTGTGAGAAGCATGTAATCGACAACTTAACAGAAGAGTTTAACAGATGGAAAACACCTTTTAGTGGAATTGATTCGCAACATCGAATATTATCATATTTGAAAAATAAAGGCCTTTATGTTGAACCAGTACCACATTCAACGGGTGAACGATGGGATACAAAACGTGACAGAAAGACTAAAAAGCAAATACAAGTCAAAGTAAAAGATTGGTTTTATGACAACCTATTGAAAGCACAATAAAGCGTGTGTTGCTACAGCCAAAAGCCATGAGTATGTTGAAAGTGGAGCAAGTATCTAATTTTGAATTTGTTAAAGATTGGTTTTGTGGTGAAAATAGTAAAAAGTTAATGGCATATGCTAAATTTAAATTTCCTAAAAGTTTCCCTTTGTTTATTCAAATATACTTCGATGAAGTAGAGACCACAAATCCTCTTGGATCAAAAACAGGCATTCATAAACTTGGTGCTTTTTATTTTGTGATAAAGAACTTTCCTCACGCAGCAAACTCATCCTTAAGCAATATTCATATGTTAGCATTAACTCATGCAATAGACATATTCAGACAAAAAATATTCAGCAGAGCCAGTGATAAAAGTTATTGTAAATGAATTGCAAAAACTTTATGACAAAGAATTTGATATTTTTATGGAAGGCAAAAAAACTAACTTTAGTTTGCTAACCCAAATTGTTGGAGACAGTTTAGGTCTGCACTCTATACTAGGATATATGGAAAATTTCAATACTGTTTCATTTCTATGTGACATGTGTATGATATCAAAAGTTGACATCCAGCATTTTTTTAAAGAAGACGAACAAGCTCTAAGAACCGATATTTTATACAACTCTCAAGTTCACCAGATGCAAATTGAGGATATTTCTAATAAGAATTGTGGAATTAAATGGTTTAGTTGTTTAACTGAATTGCCTTATTATCATCCTGCTTCAAATGATTCTGCAGACATGATCTTTGATATTTTTGAATGAGTTTTTCTGTGTGAAGTTAAATTGTTTCTTTGTCATGTGTTATATGATGTCAAATGTATGTCCATTACAGAACTGAATAGGCGCATCAAGCTTATGGATTATGGTATTGTCTGCAGCTCACAACCTAATACTATTAAAGAGTCACGCATAAAAAAAACTGACTCTTTACTAGGTTAACGCTCTGCTCAGATGCTTACACTGTTTATGTATTTGCCACTTATTTTGTCTGATGTTATTGATAAAGGACCTGCTCTTGCAGCCAACCTCCAACCATTATCACATTTTCGTAGTGTTACTTCTCTTTCTCTTTTTTACAAATACTATGATGGGCACTGCTTTAAAGAGCTAGCGTCTCTTGTACCATCTACTAAAATTCATTCTCGTGTTACTCGTCATTCAATCAAGTCTCATCCTTTTTCTGTGACTGTTCCTAAGTGCTCCAAAAACGCTTATTCGTCTAGTTTTTTTCCTCAAACATCAGCTCTTTGGAATTCGCTTCCTTCATTATGCTTTCTTGGTTCATATAATTTGCAATCCTTTAAGTCGTCCGTCAATCGTTATCTTGCTCTACAATCTTCATCTTTTCTCTTTCAGTAACTTCCAACTTTAATTAGTGGCTGCTTGCAGCCTTGTTGGAAGCGAAGATGTTTAAAAAAAAAAAAGAAAAAGTAAAAGTTCCACACAAAAGTGGAAACTTTGCCAAATCTTAAAACAATTGTGTGATGTAATTTTATCTCCAAATTTAAGATGTTTACAAATCATATATATTGAGGAACTAGTAATGGAACATCATTCATTGATGATAGAATGTTATCCTGAGAAAAAACTTTTTTATAAACATTACGGAATGATTGATTATGGAACTTTTATAAAACGAAGTGGACCTCTTCTTCACATGATTTTTATAAGATATGAAGCCAAACATAATTTTTCAAAAAGATTAAAAAGATTAGCTCATATTGTTTGCAACTTTCAGAACATTTCATTTTCAATTGCAAAGAGACATCAAATTGCTCATGTCTTAGCTTGGATGACTCATGGTCCCCAAAAAACCATTGCTGATATAAAAAATGGTGAAGTGTTTTTAGTTTCAGAATTAGAGAGCAAAAATCTTATTATTCCCTTCATTGGTGAAGAAAGTGAAGTTTTAGCTGTTGATTGTGTTACCATGTTGGGCCAGAAATACAGCAAATGTGAGCAAAACTTGGTGAACCAAGTTTTGCTCACATTGACCAGATTTTTGTTCATAGTGAAGTTGTGTATTTTTTCACAACAAAATGGGTTGTCCACAAATATTGCAGTCTATCTTTATCTTACTGTTGTTCACTAGATAACCAAAAACTATGTATAAGAACATGTAACATAGTAGATTACAAACCTCTTAATGCAGTGCGTTGTTTGAAAATAAATTGCCAGTTTATGCATATTATTTTGAATCATCAACTATGTCAAGACTTTCTATACCTACCCCATAAAATATCTGGCGATATTGTAAATATTTATTATACAAAGTTTAATATTTTCTGATAAGTTCTATGGCAAAACAATCTGTTTATTATAGATATAGTTACATACATACATATATACAACCCTCAGAATTAAAAAAATAAATTTTTTGGAAATAAAATGCAGACCTTAAACTGTTTTAAATAGGCAAAAGCATATTTTTACAAAGGTCTCACCATAAAAGATAGAAACTAGTCGATAAATAATGGCTGACCTGGGAGACTTTTAGTTTGGGAGTTAGGTCAGCATTCCAACCTTAGTTCTGAGGGCTGTATATATATATAAATATATATATATATATATATAAATATATATATATATATATATATATATATATATATAAATATATATATATATATACATATATATATATATATATATATATATATATATATATATATATATATATATATATATATATATATATATATATATATATATGTATATATTATTATTATTCACAAACTGATTTCACTATTGCAAATAATCATGTTTCACTTAATCAGACGAGTTATATATCAAATTCCAATCCCTTTTCAGATTCAATATATTCACATGATAGTGATGTTCTTCATACTCTGTGTCCAGTACTTCGAATAGACAATATCAAATTTGTAATTTTTTAATTTAATTTTAAACTGTTTTTTAAAACCATAAGGACTAATTTTGGTTTCTGAAAATATTTTCAAAAAATTTCTTTTTTAGGATGTTTGTAAATTGCTTGATGAGGATTAGACAGGTAAACTTGTCGTTGTTGAATATGACACAACTGGAATGTTACTAAAGTACAGATTTGAAATGGTTCATATTATTATTAACATTATGGTCAATAAAGTTGGAAACTCGTAAGTCATTACATATGATTTTACAGTTTTTTTCTGAATATCCTTTTATTTTTGAATATTTTATGCATAGTAAGTTTTTTCAAATACTTTTTTATAATAAGATTATTTAAAAAAATGAACAGAATAAATAAATGTTAAGTTGGTGAATCATGGTAAGTAACCAGGTAGAAAATCTATCTGTTTAACTTAAATCTTTAACATTTTTTAGATATTATGGTTATTATTATTATTTTGTTATGTATTTACTCAAGGTATCCATCAAGAGCAACATAAACAAATCTTGCTATGTCAATCATTAACGCTTTTCCTAAACTGCACTCTGTTGGACCTCTAGGATATGTATGTTATTCAACTTTTTTATCTAAATGTAATTAGTTTTTTTGCTGTTTAAACTGCATTATCCTTATTTGGATATTTAGGAAAATTACTATTGCGCTTATAAGGAAGTTAAAGTGAATGGCAAAAAAAAAGAAAATAGCACCTCATGGACATATCCAGGAGCGCTGAAAACAATTAGGAAGTTTGAGGGTGTCCATGCCCAAGCTACTCAAAAACGAAAATCCATTTCACCAACAACTTTTGATGTTGCAGGTAAGCCTAATAAAACTGTAAGTCATGCTTATATATACAACAAATGATGCTTAACTATTTTTTTAGTACCTTTTTCAAATAAAGAACAAAATATTATAACTGAGTTGTCATTTGATAACATTCAGTGTGATCAAAAACAATGTATTCTTGAAAAACTAGAGTATCATGAAGAAACTGGATTATGTCATCAAAACCGCCTTTTCATGAGTTTATTCGGAAATTTCCCCCATTTAAAGATATAGGATTTGAAGTAAGTAGTTTTGTTTTTTACATTTGTAATGTATATCCTAATGTCTTGGATTACTACTATTGGAGTATTACTAGAGTAAAATTGATTTTTTGTTTGAGAAACATTTAAAGACTCTTAATTATCATTATATTAGTTTCAGAGAGAGTTTACAGCAACATTTGAAAATGCTCAAGATTTGCTTATGTAATGGGAGGATATGGCTCCTCATGTTATTGCTTGGGCATATTAGTGTTATCCAATGGCAAAGCAACTACTTTTAGAGCTTGACAGCTAACTAATATCCTCAAATGGTATGTCAAATCGTCTTCTTTAATTACTGTTTTTATATTTTATAACTTTCACTAACTATTTAAAACTACTTTCTTGATTTCGAAATATGTACTGTTTGAATTTTTAAATGTTTTTAAAAATCAAAGATCGAAATATGGAATTTGCATTTCACTTGCTTCCGTATATTCTTCAAGTGCCTCCTAGAAATAAGGATCGACCGTCTTCAGCTGACGTTGCAGCTCACTTTCTTCAAATTTTTTCTGAGTGCAGACATGTTTTACATTTTTTACAACGTGTAGTTATGGGTATTAATGACGATTTGCCGTTGTCAACAGGTGGCATTTATCTGTCATTGTTGGTTAATGAAAAATTAAGAGGTAGATAAACTTTTAATGTTTTTATTCTAATGGATACCACTAAATTTTTTATTTTGTAATTTATACTGAGTTTGTGATGTGTACATATATGTGGCTAAGTGTACCAATATGGCTAGTTTAGTCATATTGGTATACACAATATAATAAAATTTACCAAGTATAACAGTTATCTAGTAATTGTTTGGAAATATTTATTTTATCTTACTCAAAATATTTACTTGAATACTGAAAGCATTTTTATGTAAACAAACTCTTATGTTACAGCTTATGTTTTATGTCGTGATTTAATTATTATGTTTAAAAAATCACAACTTAACTTAAAAAAATGGACTTTTTATAAAAGTTTTAATAGTGTAACTTTTTATTTGTTTTCCATAAATATATCTGACATGTAAATTTTAATTGTAATGATATTTGAAATTCTATTGAAATTATTATAAAAATGCTTATTTGAATATACTTGAGCATTTAAAAAAAAAAGATATTTTCGTTACTGCAAGGAACGTGTTACAAAACACTTATTTTGATTATCTCAAAATTTATTTGAATATTCTTCCACCTTTGGATCATATACTAGAAATAATTTTTTTCAAACAAAGAAGTCTATATAAATATTAAAGCAATTTTCTAACATTTAATATTTTTAAAAAACTAGTTCGGATTCATATTTTCTACGGCGTTAGGTCAGGTTTTTGTAAAGAACTATTTCAGGTTACCTATCGCGGTTGTTCAGGTTTCAGTTCAGGTTGAGGTAAACTTTTCCTGAACTATAGTTTAGGTTACCTATCGTGGTTGTTCAGGTTTTAACGAACAGTTCAGGTTCAGGTGATTTGCCTGAATATTCGTCTGGTACTTTTTGAAGCAAACTAGTTCAGGCGAAACGCCTGAAAGTTCATATAACTTAGCGGAACTTTTTTAAGAGTGTACACTTTTAAAAAATAAAGTAAAAAATATTTTCGTGGAGAGGCGGATTTAGGCAAAGACTAAGATAGCTGCAGCCTATGGGTGCTACTGCAGCGAGGCCATGGGGCGTTACGAGAAAAAAGAAAAAGAAAAAAACTATATAATTAAAGAGACATTACGGTTTAACACCTAAATCTATTTGTCCAGTACTGTTCAAATAACTCTGCAAATATTTAATGTTTAATTTCGGTAAATACTTACCGAATAACGATAAATAGTAAGTTTCATATTACTTCATGAATTAGCGTAAATAAACTTAGCTTAAATTAAGGTTTTAATTTTATAAGATGTTTTCTCTTTATAAAACGTCTATAATTCTAAGAATTATGTTTTACAATTATTTTTCTTCCGCAAAGCGCACCATTATGCAAAGCGCACAATTAACGAGCGAAAGGGCGCTGGGAACACGATCGAAATTTTAGCCAATGGCTTTAAATTATTAAATTGCCTTCTGATGACGTCCTTAATGGATGGCCTCCCAGTAGGAAAAACTCTTTTTTGTTTCACTTAAAAAACTTAAATACTGAAAAAATATTAACGTCGAACGAATGAACATCATAACCAACGACCGAAAGAGATCACATTATGAAATAGGAAAATGTAATTTGAATTTAACTTAATAAGTTCTAATCAAGATTTTTTTAAATATATTTAAGATTTGTAATTCTCCTCATTTATTTCTATTAATCTAAACAAGTTTCAAAGAAATATTTCTGACAAAACTTATGATCCTAATAAGCTCTTACTAATTTACGTAAAATAAGAAAAATCTTTCAGATCTCTATAAGATTTGCAAGATTCGCCGCTCTGAGACTCGATAGTTAGATCCTTTTCATTCGAATTTCTTTTTTTTCTAGACTCATCACAACTTTTTTCAAAGCAAAAAAATTTCTAAAAGTAGAGCATCTAAAAGAATTATTTTGCTCGCAGTGTTTTAACTCATCCGTAAAATTTTGTTTCAAAACGTTGATCAGTGAAATAGGCAGCAATATAAAAGTTATTTTAATTAAAGTTAAAATTATGCTTTAAGTTAAGGTTGTCGTAAAGATTACATTTTAAAGAAATTTGCAGTTATTTGTGCTATGTCTAGGTATTTTAACAATGTAACAAACATGACAATATCCAAAAATACCTCCGAAATGCAAGATATACTAGAACAGGTTATTTTTTTAACTCTCTTGAATGGTTTGAAGAGTATAATACATTTGAACATAACTATAGTTAAAGCACTTTGATGTAACAATCAACAATTTAATCAAACAAAATAAAAAACATGCCAAAGCACAACCTATTCTCAAGTGAAACAAATACGCTTATAGCTTAGTTTAAGCATGCATTTCAATGAAGTAGGTTTGAACCCTCAAAATTAACAAGTGTCGCTGAATATTTAATATTCGGCTAAAATTATTACTCGTGGTATCTCTAAAAATACCAATATAAATCAGTTGCATTTACCGCGGTGAACTATTTTGCAGTTTATCAAACGAATAATCGTTTTCTAAGTATTAGGAAACACTATTGAAACAAGCACGGTTTCAGTTGGTTGAACACTTACAGGTAAACAAACCCATGTTGTAGTCTCTAAACAAGTTTGGTTGATCGAACTTGTATAAACTCAAAACATACTTCTATTCCTGGTGATATGATCTTATATTTTTAAGATATAAATGTAATTTTTTTTTGTTCAGACATCATAAATACATTTTCATACATAATACTTCCTGGTCGAGCTGATAAAGGTAAAAAAAAACTGTACATCAAAAAAAAAATCTCTTTTTTTTTATATATGTATATAATTTTACAACAACATAGTATTAACAAGTTTTAACAATATATAATGTTACAATAACTTAAACATTCGAAGATACTTCTAATAAAGTGACATTAGATTACTTTAAAAATATATTTGAATACTTCTGATAAAGTAACATTAGATTACTTATAAAACATATTTGAAGTACAAAAAAAACTAAAGTATGATTGCAATTTATATTGTGAAAAAACAGAACGAAGATATAAAATAGCATAACTTATGTAGTCGCGGGAAACTCGTAAAATTTTATAAATCATAGCAATTCAGAAAATTTCCAAACAACTGTTTGTATTTAGAACTAGTTACATAGTTTAGTTACTAAGGAGCTAATGTTTTCCATAAGAGATATTGAGGTATTTTTTTGGAATTAATTTATTAAGTAGGTAAAGGCCACAATTCTGGAATAAGTTATTTTGGTTTAGCCAAAATTTTGGTTGTAATTTCGGTAAAATAAATGCCGAAATATCGGTTTCGGTTTCGGCGGTGTATTGGTTTAACCGTAAATTCGGTGGACTTTTTCGTGGACGATTTCGGCCTAATTTCTGTTTTGGTTGATCACTACTCTTGATGGACAATTTGAGTGATGCTTATAATTTGATTAAATACCATCACCATCTGAGTTTATTGCAAAAGCGAAAGAAAGCTATGTAAAAAAGATATCTAAAAATGAAAAGAAAAAACTTATGCTATATTGGTTAAAGGAGCAAGACAAGATTACCATGCGAATGTGGAAAAAACCAGAAAACGTGAAAAAGAGCGACAAGCTTTTGATGTCATTGGTTATGTATACCAAACCAGAAAAAACGGTACGTCCTACATACAATACCGCTCAGTCAAAAATTTCAATGAAAGATATCGCAAAGATTTTGATAGTTTTTTTTAAGATTTAATGTACATATGATTTTAATGAAATATGAGTTTTCTATGAGTGTCAGAGACATACATCAAACTGCAAAAAAAAACTGTGTTTTGCGTTTTCTTATGGAAATAAAAACTTATGCGCGAACTCAAACGCATCTGAAGTAGCTAATTGCGTTTACTTACGTAAACGCAATTTCCGCAAATAACAGCTTCTACGCACGCATTTAAAACGCAACTAACGCTTATAAATGCATTTTCAAGCGTAACTCAAACGCAGCTTGTGCAGTCTAATTCTTGAAAGTGTAAATTATTTATCTCTTTATAAGAAAAGATATGCTATTATTTAGTAGCTACTTTTGTTTTATTATTAATTCTAAGATATAAAAAACATTAAAAAAAATTATTTATAAATAAAACTTAGTATTAATAACAGATTCAAAATCAATCCTATAAAATTATGGCAATATTTTCTCAATTTCGAGACAAATAATTATATATCTTTGATAAATTCTATTAATTATAATATGTCGATAGCTGCGCTTAATAATGATGAATAATCAATTTTTTTATAAAGCACCGTAATCGTTTAATAATAAATAAATGGCTCTTTACAAATTCTAAGTTCTTTAGCTGAAGTAAAGTTTTCCCTCAGTTAAAAATCTGAAATTGATATCTGTTATCTTTAGATAAATACCTTTATCAGTAAGCAGAGCCATATTTTAAAAAGAAAATTAGATTTAACAACCAAATACAAATTTAATACTTTAAATATTAAAAACACGGGCATAAAATGTGGTTTCTAAAACCTGGTGATAATAATATTAAACAAATTTAAAGTTTGAAATATTTTATTATTCCCAGATTCACCAAAAAAAAGAAATTATTTTCCATGATCATCAATTGAATCCCGGTGACTTTCTCTGACCTTAAAAACCTTGAAGAACCCAAATGCTTCTTTATTTCTATGTTGAACCTGTTTCAATACAGAAATGTTAATCCATTCATTTACTTGTATTCATTTGTTTACACGTATATGAATGGCTATATAGTCATAGTATAAAGAAAAACACGATCATAAACAAGTTGACTACTTTGTTTAACTTTTGAGCCTTCTACCAGAAATGCCAGAAATTACGTGGAACCATTCTAGTTTACCACCTCATCGTTCACAGAAGCATAGTAAAGTTTCACGCATGCGCATAAGATATGTTGCGTTTAATGTAATTTTAAACCAAAAGTAACGTTTTGGAGCATTGCCTTCTTTTTACTTTACTGAGGAATTAGTTGGTCTTATGAAAATAATAAATTTTCTTAACTTGTCAATAATTCACGTACCACGCAATTTGAGAGGGAATCCTATATATGTTAACGTTTTAAAAATTATTTTTCGGAGCAGTCAGTACTTACGGATACTTAATGTGTAAAGGATGAGTGTCTTTGACATTGTCTTTATGTATAAATAATGGGTCATTATTTTTGCATATAAAAAAGGGTTGCTTAACATAAGAAATTAACCTCAAAAATATTATTTGATTGGTCAGCACACACACACACTTTTAAAATTGCTTAAAACGAAATAAAAACTTATTTTCAAATCACTAATTAAACACAGTATTAATCAGTTGCATACGGTTTTCGTTTCATGCTCCATGCGTTAAATAGATTGTTTTTGATAAATGCGAAAACTATTTTTGGAAAAAGATATAACTTAATACGTTTAGTTAGTGGGGTCATTTTGGTTATTATATACATCTGGCTATATTCACTCAATTTTAACTCATTTTAAAAGGACTTATTATAATGATGTATTAAATATCAATTTCAACAAAATTAATCAACAGTCTTTTTTTAATTTGTTATAAAATGACCCAAAAAACATTTTAAACTACGCAGTAATTCGTTTTAAATGATATGGTTATAGGCATTGCCTTATAGCATAAGAAAACTCCTATAGGCACTCCCTTACGATATAAGTTAATTCCCTTATGATATAAGAATTTACATTTTTGTAACTTACTTCATCACTATATATTTTACATACAATTTTTATTATCAAGCCCCTATTTTACATACAAATCTTATTATCAAGCCCCTATCATTTGCAACTTTGCAATAAGTTTCTCGTGAGATTAACGTGACAATAAAAATTCATAAGTAGAATTAAAGTATAAAATTCATAAGTAGAAACAAACGATATTGCAATAGTTAATATAACTGTGAATGAACAAATAATATATATTTTTCAAGCAATTATTTTTAGAAGGTGTTTTATTTTATGCAAGATGCCGATTGACTTGGAGTTTTTATTTTCGATGAGCAAAATATGATTCTTTCAACTAAGATTTTCTTGAAAAACTATTCTCAGGATTTTCATTGAATGGTCTCTTTCTATATTATTTCTATATTATTCATCATAAGCTGGGGAGGCTGATATGGTAATTAACAGAGTCAGATGGTGTCTGGAATAAAAAGTATTTGGTTTTGAGGATGTTTAAGGAAAGTTTATTAATTTTGTAAATTAATTAACCACTCATTTAAGTTTTGCAGCTCGAGATTAACTGTAAAAAATATTGTTTTTTTATTTGAGTGAGTATATGGATAATCATTAACATAGATTAAAAAAAGGTCCAAAAATTGTGCGTTGGGGTACACCACATCTAGTTGTTTGTAACCGTGTACATACTTAGTTGTACGATACTTGAACAACTCAGTATGTACACGGTTACAAATGTAGTAACTTTGTTTCCTGTTATTTAAGTAATATCTGAACCATTTTAGATAGTTGTTTGTTATTCCATATATCTCTAGCTTGTGTAGGAGGATCTCGTGGTCAACTGTATTGAATGCTCTGGTTAAATCAACAAACAATCCTAGAGTATATTCATTATTTTCAAAAACATTCAAAATTTTATTTATTAATTAAATTATCGCATGATATGTTGAGTGGCTCTTGCGAAAACCAAATTGTTTGCTATACAGAATATTATTTATTTCAAGATAGTTATATAACCTATTATTCATAATACGTTCGAGAATCTTTGAAAAGCAAGAAGTTATCAATATAGGCCTATATTAGGGTGCTAAAGAATTGTCGTCATTTTTATAAATAGGGACTACTCTTGCTATTTTCAATTGATCAGGAAAAACACAAGTTTTTGAGAATAAGTTGAACATTGTAAAAAAAGACGTTCCGAGGATATTTCAAACTCATTTATAATAGGCACTTCAATCCATTTTATGATCTCGTAATGTAATGAAGCTAAAATGTTAATTTCAACTTTATTTCAATTTAATTGCAATATATTTATAATATAATATTACTAATGATATATAATAACTATATACGATACGTTATAATAACTATAAACGATATAGATATAAATATAATTGATTAATATATACGACAAATTTATAATAATATGTTATAATTTATAATATATTTCTACTATAATAATATATAAAATAACTATATATGTTACGTTATAATAACTATAAACAATATAGATATAAATTTATAGATTAATATATACGACTAATTTATCATAATATTATATAATTTAATATATATTTATAATATAATATTAGTACTGATATATAATAACTATATACGATACGCTATAACATCTATAAACGTTATAGATATAAATATTATAGATTAATATATACGACTAATAATATTATATAATTTATAATATATGTAATATATTTCTAATAAAATATTACTAATAATATATATAACTAGTAATTATTTCAAATAAATAGTAAAGTGGGCTTTTTACAAAACTATAACCTTTCCTTTTTCAAGGTCAACAAGCAATGGAAACGTCCATAATTGATTTTCCTCAATCTCAAAGACCACATCAAACAAAGTTTTTTTTTAATTAG
Source organism: Hydra vulgaris (assembly GCF_038396675.1). NCBI lineage: Eukaryota > Metazoa > Cnidaria > Hydrozoa > Anthoathecata > Hydridae > Hydra > Hydra vulgaris. Next base: position 52,485,525 of record NC_088929.1, on the reverse strand, counting down.
GAGTTGACTTGTTTACTCGAAGAACTTCACCTGTACACCAAAAGTATTTTTTAGTGTCGATTTTCATTTATTTATGTTGAATAAATTTCCCAACAAGATAACTAACATCATTTAGAATGACGTTAATTATCTTGTTAATGAATGTTGATTTGCTAATTGAGACAGTCTTGCATTCTTTAATTTTTCACTTAACTCTTCTTTCTGTTTTGCAATCAAATATCTCGTTCTTTTCTTTTAATAAGAATAACTTTTCTCTCAATGGGCTCTGGAAAAGTCTTTGTTCTAATAACTGATTGTAAATTACTAAACAACTCATAGTTTGTTAAGTCTATTCGCTTACTACCATGCATTTTAGTTTTGTAAAAGTATTTAGGTTCACATTTAACTTCCATAACCTACCTATAAAAATTCAACTGAACTCTTATTTTTTTTTCCTTTTAAGTGTGACAACTAACAAAACACAATCATCATCTGCTTCCTTTGAGGTCAACCACACCTTCGTCCTCAATTTTAACAACTCATTAACCAATTTAGCTTTTTTTAAGAAAGTTTTATCTTCAGCTGTTTTTTTAGCTTTGTGCTTTTCAGACAACCTTTCACTCATTTCAAACTTTAATTCTAAATGACGTTGTTTGTATTTATCTTTCATTTTATTAAAGTTTGTTGAAGCTTTTTTTAGCAATGAGTCACGCTCATTTTTATACCACATAGTATAAGCTTGTATAGTTTGTATTTTGGCATTTGGCTTTGTACGAATTAAAAGATCCAATACCGCAAAGTCACTCTCAGACGCTTTGTTTGTTGTTGGAACATTCTCTGCAGCTTGACTTATATTATCAGAAGGATGTCAATATTTACCTCCAGGAAGTTGATCAGCAGATTGTTATTCCAGAACAACTAACAAAGAATGACAAATTACTTCTAATGTCTGCTGGGTTAAAATATTTAAATCAGTGTCATTAGTCTCTTCAAATAATTTTTCATACAAAATATCTTAATGAATATTAACATCACTTGGACTGAATAATGTTTTCGAGATCATAATCAATGATGCATTTTTACACAAATCTGAAAGTTTCATTTTTAGGGTTAACAAAAATGGATTCATATAAAGAATACTCTTTTGTGATTCAATTATCCGCCAAAGTGGACCTGTAATTATTTTATCAATTATTCCAAGAGCCAGCACTTCTGCTAAATACATTTTGTTGCTAAAATCTTCTTTAACTGCAAGTAAAAGATTATTTTGATTTGGCCAATTTTGAAGAAACTCTAAAATATCTTTTGAATGAAAATACAAAGCTGCAGCATTATAATATAACATATTAAATCTGTTACCAATAAAGGGTGCAAGCATACACTTACTTTGTCCTTTACCAATAGGAAATACATTAAAATACCCAGCAACTCCAGCTTCATCACTTCCCCATACATGAAAAGCTTTACATGCAGTTCTTATTAATCTAGTGGCACCTGATTCAGCAGTATTGAATGCAAAAGTGTTTTCATAACTACTACTTAAAACTAACTTTTCGAATGAGTTAATTGTTTTATCAGTTTCTGTTGCAAAGTTAGATAATAAATGCAATTTACAAAAAAAAATTAGACATTTTAATGAAATCTGCTTGCTCGCCTTTTTTTAAACCTTCCCAGTATCTTTATAACTTAAGGCAGCAACTATTTCCTCATATCTTTAAGCTTTAAATTAAACACTGGATTAACTGGCCCAAGATCAGACATGGTAGTTTTAAAAGAACATACAAGGTTCGAAAAATTGTTTTCTTTGCTGCTACTTTCTAAATGTCACATATATCATCTAATGTTTTGGTTAACGCATTAATAGTACAATCTGCATCACTGCCAGCCATTTCACATAATCCAAAAGATAATGTACTTCCATTTGTGGTAGTAACTTGGAAATTTTGAAAATGTCTATGATGTTTAGTGGTACCGTCACTGTGAAGACAATTGCCCGAATTAATTTCTACAGTGTTAATCATTTCTTCAAGTGCTAAAGCCTCATAAATCGAGGTTTTGTACCAATTGAGGGAAGCTTCTCTATATCTATCTTCGCCGCTTTTTTAAAACAAATGTTATTATTCTGCAATCATGGAGAAGACAACTTAAATTAAAAACTTTATTTTCTTTGCTTAATACTCTAGTGTTAGGAGAGTCGGTATCCTTTTCAGGATTATTTAAACTGCTAGAAGTCAAATTTTCATGTTTATTTACTACCATCCTAAACTTCTTATTTACATAATACAAGTTTTTGCATGTAGTTCTTTTTTTCTCATGAAGGAGTGCAACTTTATTGCCACTTTTTTCAAGCTTAACTAACAAAAGTTTAACTCTTTTATTAAAATTTTTAATGACTTTATTATAAAACTCTTGAAATTCTTTTATTTCCTTATTTTGTTTCTTTTTTAATTGATGAATCTTTGCTTTATTACTTGCATGTAATAGTTTATATGTCTTTCAAGGGTAGTTAGATGTAAATTTTTTTTTCATAATACTAATACAAACATTAGCAGATTTGAACTTATTTATACAACTAGATGAAGCAAGTTTCAATTTTTCAAAGCAGTTTTTCGAGGTTTGTTGGTTCAATTTTCTTTTTTTACCCTTCGTTTTATTTTTTTCACTTAATATGCATAATTCACAACTAGTTTCAGAAGTATGCGGTTTAAAGAGCATCAGCTTATATATATCTCTTCTTTTATTGTTTTTTTTAACGATTTAAATTTATCTACAACAATTTTAATTTTGTTGAACAAGCTCAAATTATTTTCAGTTACTAAAAACAAATTGGTAAATCGGCTTCGAGCACACCATTTTCAAAGATTTATTACTCAAGCATAGATACCAATCATATAATTCTTTATCATTCATTATGATAAGGCTATTTTTATACAAATACTGTATTATACAATTAAATTATTATATTGCTTTTGCAAATTAGTTACCGAAATAATTTTTGAAACAATATTAAGACGGACTGAAAGGAAGAAGAGGACGGGGTAAAAAAAAAAAAAGAAACAAAGAAAAATAGTTATATATTATTTTATAGGTTGCTAGAACGTAAATAAAATAACTTTAAGCTAAAATAATTACAAAAACTTAATTAAAACCGCTTCTACAGCCAGATAAACTGGTATTGAAAATTCTAGCAGATATTTTATAAAAGATTAATCATTTTACTTTTCGTGAAACGTTTTACTATGGCATAATAGATTAAAAAAATCGGTCTAAATTTAATCTGAAAAAGTCTTCTTTATATATAAAAAACTTCGCAAATTTTGTCTACGTTATTTGTCACGTGACTGAAGGGCCTATTTATAACTGAGTGTGTTTTTTAAAAAAGACTTAAACGTTTAGTTTCCCGGAATTATTTATCGGCTAAATCTTTACCAACGTTTATAAAGAATTCATTAAGCATAACAACAATTTTGTCTCTGTCAAAAACATCTGTGCTCATTTTTGTTTGAAAACGCTTTGGAAAAACTGTGTTTATTTTAGTTTCTTTTTCCAGTTACTTCTTTTATTTTATCCCATTTTTTTATAGTATTATCTATTGAATTTTCGAGCGGATTGGAGTAGTAGTTTTTTTCAATTTTTTTAATTTTTCAAAAGAATTTTTGTATTTTTTATATTTAGTTTTATTATTTTAAGTATCATTTTTTTTTAAATCGAAGAGCTTTTGCTTCTAAAAGAAGAAGAAGCAAAATAATTCTAACCTTGCGATATATAGTAATATATAACATAAACACATATTAATTTAGAAAACAAAACCAAATTTTACTTAACCTTTTCATATATATTAAATCTAGCATAAATGAAAACAGGAGTAAGATCCTTATTGAGGATAGCCCAAGGGGTCATCCATAAATGATTTGGTAAATAGAGGGGGGGGGGGGGAGGGAAGTGCTGGAAAGTTTGACACTAATTGACAATGGGGACGGGGGTGTTGAGGCCAAAATGATGTCAATTTAAATTATTTTTTTAGTTTTAATGAGCAGATTTTAACGGTATTTACATCTACCAAATGGTACAGAAATGATTTTTTGTTTGTGGGGAAATTAATATTAAATGCGGGGAATTTGATATTATATTTTATTAAATTATTTATAATATAATATTATAAATTAATATAATGAGTTTCCCAGAGACATTAAATAAATAACAACTACTAACGTAAAATAAAAATTACTTTCGTTTTATTAATATATTATCATTTGACTGCGAATCAAATTATGTTAGAAATATTAACTCTTGGTATATAAAATTAACAATCGTTATTCGCTCCCTAGCGGATTATAAAATGTGGTTTAAAGTAAACTCATAAAATTAAACTCATAATTTGTCATTTTTTGAAATTAAATTGTCGTTGTTTCAAATACAAAACTTTAATTGCTCTCTAGTTTTTTGTAAAACGTGATGCAATGCAAACACATAAAGTCTATTGAAAATTCGAAGCGCTAACTTCGGGCCATTACTCTAAAACAGTCTGCCCCCACGTATACTTCACTTGAATTTGACAAGGATTGCTCACAGATTGTTAAGCCCACCAATGAGCGATCTGTTATTGATGATCAACAAAGTGCATTAACTTTGAGTTTGCTGACCACGAAAAATCAAAAAAATGCAAGAACAGTGGCTCAAGATTAACTAAATTCTGAAATTTGCAGCTTTAAATTGTTAAATTGCTGGACAAAAGACTAGGAAGAGAATTGGATTCATTGCTGAAGCTGAAGTGGATGATTTGAAAAAGAAAAAGAAGAAACTTGCTCATCTATGTAAAGAACTAGCCAAAAAAAATTATGATCAAGCTCAACAGAAGAAACCTAGAGAACTGAAAAAAGCTAGAATGGAGGAAATCTGCTTGGAGCATCCAGAAGTCAAAGAAAAACTAAAAATCAGAAAGAAACCTGGTCGACCGTCATTAGAAGTAGATCAACCTCTTCTTTTGAAGGCGATTATAGATATTCCTCTCCATGGCTCGTCCGCTGATGAAAGACGTCGGTCAGAGGTTCTTCGGGTAATGATAGCTTAGCTATGTTTGTTAATATTGTATTTGTTAGAATTTTACTCTTAATTAGTACTTGCACTATTGTAAATATCCTTGAAATGTTAACAACTAATTTCAAGATTTGATTTGAATATAATTTACGAAATAAATCCCGTTTTCTGTAAAAAAGTTAATTATATCCAAATATGTTTCTTTATTATTTAGAGCATTAAAACTCTCGACAAATTGACATCCGAGATGAACAAAATTGGATTTGCAATCAGCAAGAGCGCCCTCTATACTCTCTACTTCCGAGAAATTACGGAACATTAGAAAGCAAAAGGCACGTCAAAACAGTCCCTGTTAGATTGATCAGTCCTCAGAATGAATCTCATTTAAAACATGTTGATGGACTCTTTTGCAGTTCAAATATAAAATATGTGAAAGAAGTTTGTTCTATTTTAGGGCCAGATAAAGTGTGTTTCATTAGCCAAGACGACAAGGCTTGAGTGCCAATCGGAATCACAGCAGCCAAAAAACAGGCGCCGTTGTTGATGCATTTGAAGTACCGGGTAACTCTCCCGGACCACGACTGGGTCGTGGCTGCTAAACACAAGCTTATACCATCTGTATACGCTGGAATTACGATCAAAAAAGATGATCTCGGAAAAACAGATGCTGTTACTTATTCTGGACCTACCTACATTGCTGTTCAATTAGGAAAACACGCATCCTCGACCTCTTTTGCTCATGGATTAGACTTTCAGCGGCTCTTGGATATCAAAGAGTTTGACTCTATTACCAGAGATCCTCAAACTAATATGGTTAAGCCTATCGTTGTGTTTAGGGTCGATGGAGGACCCGACGAAAATCCCAGATTCCAGAAAGTAATAGAAATTGGGATTCATCATTTCTTGAAGAATAACCTTGACGCTCTTTTCATCATGACAAACGCTTCAGGCCGCAGTGCATTCAACAGAGCTGAGCGACGAATGGCACCTCTAAGTAAAGAATTATCTGGGGTGATTCTTCTGCACGAACATTACGGAACTCATCTTGATTCTCAAGGTTTTTACATTGACAAAAGTTAATTTGTAAAAATATTAATATAATTTTTAACCTAAAATAACCAACATATATTTTTAAATCAGGCAGGACAATAGATGAAAATTTAGAAAAACAGAACTTTGGTTTTGCTCGACAGGCTTTGACTGATATTTGGTCTGATCTACAAAATGACGGTTATCCAACCATTGCGGAGTATATTGATCTAGACAAATCAGAGCTAGAGTCAAGGATCCTTTTATTACAAGATCAACGTTGGATTGCCGATCATCTTTGTACAAATTAATATTTTACTCAAATTGTGAAATGTGAAAATCATTCTTGTTGTCGGACTATTAGAAGCTCTTACTTTTCTCTAATTAGATTTAGCAAGATTTCTTCCGCCACCTGTCCCTGTCAACCAAACAAGAGACGGGCTCAAAGCAGCAGATGTCTCAGAAGGAGCAAAAAAATTGTTTATATCATCTGTCTTTATGCTCATCGCATTAAACATTGAAAGAATTCTTCCTCGTACTGCCAAAGGATTTTCAATTTTGCCGTATGATGCATTTTTTCCATCAATTCAGTCTAGCCTAGCTGATAGAATCTGTAAAAAATGCAATACTTACTTTGCCTCTCAAGCTATGTTGAAAAGCCACGCTTTTATCCATTCTTCTGCTATAACACTCTCTCTAATCAAAAGGGTCCAACCTTTTGATTCGAGGGAGGAATTTTTGGCATTCATCGCCTTGCAGAAGAGTTCGAAAACTGCTGAATGGTTCACTGAAAATGAAGTTGACGCAACGAATTTGATTGTACCTCAAGAATACGATATCCTTTAAGAGCGCGAAGAGCATTCAATACCTATTGTTTCATTCGATGATCACTTCAATACTATTCGCTTAGTTGATTATTTAATGAGATATCGACTATTATATAATATAATTTGATGAGATCTACTATTATATAAATGTATACTTTAGTCAGAAAAAAAATCAATGGTTTTTAAGCATTTTTATTTTTTTTTAGGGGGGGAGTACACGAAAACTGACATCATATATAACGGGGGGTTGGCTAAAAATTGACAGAGTTTGACAAAGAGGGGATGGGAGTCAAAAATTTGAGAAAAAACACTGACATCATTTATGAATGACCCCCAAAGGCTGGTTCAAAAATGCAAAATAAAAAATTGCTATCACAATAGTTGCAATTGCAACCTGATATATCTCAAAGTTCGTCTTTATCTAAATCTGGAAAAAAATTTCAAAGATTATAAGATCTGCAAATCTTACCAAAACAGCAAAGTCTAATATGCAGACAGCAAGTATAGCACCAGCGTTTATATCTTTAGCGGCAAAGTCTTCGAATAATACTTCGGCTTCAAAGAATCCATGCAAATCCGCAAGAACCGCAATCAAGGTCTCAAGATATAAGTCTTATGGCAAAATTATATGAAGACTCATCTAATTTGATAAACAAAATGCTTGAATTCAGCCTGAGAAACATTTTTTTTATAAAAGAAGATAATAGTGCATTTTTTTGAACGGGTATTTAAATTACTTTTTTCTAAGATTTAAAATATTAATAAGTACAATGTAGTGTATTGTTTTTATTTATTTTAGGAGTATACTTCATATCTTCATTTCACTACATTTGATACGTCATATCTTCATTTCACTATATTTGATACCATAGCAGTCTGTTGAAGTTTATTGGTTTATTCTATTCTATTTTTATTCTATTGCTTTATTCTAATATTCTATTGAGTTAAATCATCGATGCTATAGGCCCAATGAAGCACCATTTACTAACCATTTTGTTGACATGGTATAACCTGTGTGAGTTGCAATTAAGTTTAACAATTAGCTCCAATTAGTAAACACATTTTGAAAGGTACCTCTGAAAAGTTCGGTATTAAATATATAAATTTATTATATATAAATTATGTTAGTGTATTCTACAAACAGAGTGCTCAATGTTCTGAAAGAACAGAGCAATAATAAATTAGTAAAATACTTATCTAATTTTTGATTACTTCAACACTGTGTTTCACCATCAGTGTTTTTAAGTGTTTTTACATCAGTGTTTTTAAGTGTATTTTATATATATATATATATATATATATATATATATATATATATATATATATATATATATAATAAATTTAAATTAGTAAAAACACTTAAAAACACTGATGGTGAAACACAGTGTTGAAGTAATCAAAAATTAGATAAGTATTTTACTAATTTATTATTGCTAAACAACTTTAAAATGTATTCTACACAATAGAGTGCTCAATGTTCTTAAAAGATCAAAGCAATTATATATTAGTAGTAAATCACTTTACAAAAATTTTTTTTTTCATTTTACACTGTGTTTCATCAACAAAGACTCATCAGAAATGCATTTCTGATAAATCTTTGTTGATGAAACAGTGTAAAATGAAAAAAGTTTTTGTTAAGTGATTTTATACTAATATATATATATATATATATAAATTATATTAATTTTGAAAAGCCTCTCATTCTCTTTTTTGTTGCTGGTTGCACATTGAAAAGAAAAAGATTAGCACATTGCAAATCTTTTTCTTCATTTTTGCTAACGAGAAGATCTTCTTAAGAATGTATTATGAGTAATTTTACACCCATTTCAACACCAAATAAACTATGAATTGATCGGTTTACGACATTTAAAACACAATTCCTTTATTTTAACCCTTTAAGGCCTTGGCTCGATTTAAAGAAGGTAGAAGATAAAGCAATGAATCTTTAAATCGCTCTCTTTAAATCATCTAAAAATTTAATTTAGTTATTTTCTGAGCTTGAAATGTAAATCTATAAACTCGCTTATTTATATAAATGATTGGGAGAAAAACTTCTTTTTATGTCTAGAACTCTATTATATTTGTTTTTATTATGATATAATTATGATATTATAGCTTCTATTATAGTAAAATAAGTATGTCTTGGTGTAGAGCAGTATGAAACGGTCAGTTGAAGAAGAGCTAACAATCCCTTCAGTGTGGGTTGAAGGAGCTCCAAATGAAAGGCCGTTTGTGCAATGGCATAAAGGTATTAATCTTATAAAACCATGTAAACAACAGTTAATACCTCAGAATGATTGGTTTTGCTTTCCGCTCCTTAAGGAAAAGTGTCGTCATAGTAAGTATTGTGATATTGATATTTTCTCGATCTCATTTGTACAGGGTGTTAGCCAGAAATAAGTTTTATACCGCGTTTTTGCCGTATTGGGAATTTTTATCGTTGTTATTCTAGAAAATGTTGAGAATTTTCTAGAAAAGGTCCTAAAAAACCCAAAAAAACACTCTTTAAAAAAAAAAAAGATCATTGACTTTTGGGAATTTTAAGCCCATTGGGAATTCCACGTTATACGCGGCACCATTGGGCTAGCTAACACCCTGTTGTATGCCCATGATCTATAAAATTGACAATACAAATTTATTTTTATAAATTAAAAATTATATAAATTTTGTATATATGAAGGGCTTATTGTCAATCAATGACAAGCCACAAAAACAAATATTTGAGAAAAATTACTTTTAAGTTTTATTTAAATCTATAAAATCATTGCTTACCTATTATTCTCTCAAATTTATACATTATAAAAATACTAATGGATATTATATATTGGACAAAAAAAACAAATAAAGATTGCGTATACTATTTATGATTATAAAAATGATAACTCATTTTTAAAAAAAGTGTGGCTTGTCATTGTTTCACAATAAGCCCTTCATATATATAATATATATACATATATGTAAAATTTAGATTACAGATCAGTATGTGAAGGTTTCGATTTTACAAATGATGAATCTGAAACATCCTCAAATAAGAAAGAAGTTGAAAATCAGAAGATGGCTGAAACCCGAAAGAAAAAATTAATATGTATGCTCTATTGTTTAAATTATTTATGTAGTTTGCACTATTTTTATTTTTAAATTTATTATCATGCATAGTTGTTATTTCTTTGTTTATATATATAACAAGCACACACATTTATTTAGATACATATATATTTAAGATTTATATAAATTTTTCTTTATTTAGCTACAGGTCCTAAAAAGCCTACTTTAGTTAGAGTTAAGTCACAATCTCCTTTTAATATATCTACCCATACATTTAAAGGTGCAAATTCTGGAACTGAAAGAGTTCATGAAGCTGCATTTAGTAAAAAAGAAAAAGCTTTAATATTATTTCCTTTACAAAATCCTGAAGCTTCACAATCTCTTGCTATATCAAAACTTGCTTCAGGTTCTACTCAACCAGCAATAAAATCTTTTGCTTCAAATACCTTCACAAAAGCAGTTTTGATGCCTTCATCTTCAAGCTCTTGTCCTAACTTTACATTACCTACTGTATCTAAATTTCCAATCCTAAAGAAAGTGTCTCCACCAAAGTGTACAGTCTCTACAAAAATCTCCATGTCAAGATTTCCTTTTCCTGAAGCTATTAAGTTTTAATTTTTTAATTTTATTTCATTTTTGAAAAAAATCTAATAAACGAAAGAGTTATTGTAAAATATTATATAAAAATAAGCCATTAAGTTGCTGGTATTTTATTGTTTTATTGTTAAATTGTTTGTATTCAACCTTATTTAATTACTATTTTATATGGAAAGATAAAAATGTTAGGAACATAAAATATTTAAACAAATTACATGCTGTTATGACAAGCACTTGTGAATAGTTAAGATACCATAATAATTTTTTTTAATGGCAAAAGAGACTTCCAATATGCAGTTATAGCCAAACATTTTAATATTTCCTTAGTGTTTCTAGATTCAATCTGATAATATTTGTCAGAAATGATAGTTTTTATGATGTTTATGTGATTAATATTAACATAACAAACATCTATAGGACAATTTGATGTTTATTTTTAGAGTTTCAATACAAAGTATTTCATTTGCTCACACAAATTCTGAAAAGCAGTGTAAGATTGGGGCACACCAAGAACCGGAACATTCTTCATATCATGTGAAAAAATTTGATGATTTTGAAGAATTTAAAAAGTTTGATAATGAACTTTCTGATGTAGTAAAATAGTAATAGCTTCTAGTAAGTGATAATGTATGTTTGTATATATATATATATATATATATATATATATATATATATATATATATATATATATATATATATATATATATATATATATATATATATATATATATTTATATATATATATATTTATATATATGTATAAGAAAAAGTTCTAATATATAATAATATATATTATAATATTATATCATATTGATTTAAGAAAAGACAATTAAAAATAGTTGGTGGCAGTTCATGTCATGCAAATGTCAATCCTATCCTATTAATGTAAGTTTATTAAAAACTGTTCTTTAAAACCTTAGTTGTTATTATCTTTTTTAAAATTTTAGCTATGTAAAATTATTTTTTTGCCTTGAAAAAGTTTACTGATAGCAGTATTTTATCGTTTTTTTTTTAAATAAAATAAAAAAACGGGTTTCAGTACAAATTAGCCCAAATGCATTAAGAAACTTTATTTTAAAACAAAATTTTTATAATAGGTTTATGACCAACAAGTTGATGGCTTGTTACAACATGGAGGGTAAAAACAAGAAAGATTTCAAGAAAACAAACATCATAAGAGAAATTACAGGTACGTTATTTTCACATTTTTTAATGTTTTTATTAATAAAAAGTTAAAAAAAAAAGTCAAGTATTAAAGAGTTAATATGTAATAGTTTTATATTATAGATTCTATGACGAAATATACTATACATGAAGTGTACCATTCTTTTGGCAATATTCTGAAACGTGCTCCTGACAGAAAAGCTGGTCGTGGTCGTAGTGGTTGTAAAGCTGTTGAAGAGGAAGATTTTTTTCATAATAAATCTTTATGATCCCACATGAGTTGTTTTATTTATTTTATTTGTGTCAGTCATTTTACGTAAGTCAAGAAAAGAAAAAGCAAAAAACCAAGTAAGGTTCTTCACCCAAAATGTAATACATTACAAATATAATAAATAAAATATAATACAAAAATGGTTAAATTTGACTTTGGTATTTTTGTTCCAAATAGGCTCAAAATCTGTTTTTTTTTCGTATATACGAAAATGTGCAATGAACGATAATATTGGACATGTGTCCAAAAGATAGTTCATTGCACGTTCTCATTTGGATGTCTGTCAGTATTTCCAATCTGAACCAAAACCGTACTTAAAATGTACGTCCAATTTGAACCGAAAATGCACGTCCAATTTGAATATACATTATTCGTTCAGATTAGGACGTCATTTGGTATTTCCAATCTGAACCAAAATGGATCTAAAATTGTACGTTCCGTCCGGCCGTACAATGTATGTACGATGAACGTACCCGTGCCTGCTGGGATAATTACCATTGGATAATCCCTACAAAATACATGAAAACAGGCAAAAGAAAATATTGAAAAAGCGCAAGCGCGACAAAAGGTTAAGTACGATCTAGAGCATTCAGCTTCAACCTAAAAAAATTGGGCAAATGGTACTTAAATACAATTGTTGTCGTGACAGATAACATGGGTGACAAGCTTGCTGCGCAGTTTACAGGTCCTTTTAAAATCATAGACAAGTTAGGAAAAGACGATTACAAACTTCAACTTGGAAAAAAAAAAATTAAACAAGTTGTTGAAAATTTTTATAAAATTAATAAACATCCCCTCGAGTGTATTAAGCACGCGAGAGTAGACTGAAAAATAAACGCAATAGCGTTATTAAACTGGAAAAGCATAAATGAACAAAACCATTCAAAACTTCTATACGACCATAAGTAATAAAAACATGCTCTTTAGGCTGAGTCTCGGTGGGGTTTTAATTTCATAGCGAATTATTGGAAAAATTTTATTTTATATATATTTTATAAATTATACTTTTATTTCAAAATTGTTGTTATTATTTAAATATAGCAAAATGTTACTTCTTTTGTTATTCGATTTTCATTAAATATGGAGGAATATTTCAAAAACTTCTATTTTACTTGGTTATATTAGTTTTAACGAGGAGGGATAATAGTTATAAAAACTCTTTGGTTTCAACTTCGAAATTTTGTTAAAAATTTATAAAAAGTTGCGATTTTGGCTTTTCAAAAAATGAAACGCTACGAATAAAAGGCTTTATTAAAATATATATAACGATTTCGAGGGGTATACCTGTCCTATACACTTTTTAGTATATAGATATTTCCCACGAGTTAGTTAAAGTTCGTCATCAGTCAAACATTAAATATTTAAATTTTAAAAAGTCTAATTTTTCTATTAATAATGAAATAAAATTTCAATCAAATCATCAGTTTAAAAATATTAAAAACCGACTTTTCTCGGTCAGAAAAAAAATGCATACCAATTTTTTAAATTATAAAAATCTTGCTCGAAAACACGACGCTCGCTCTGCTATTGTAAAAAACGAACATAAAATTTGAAAAATAAAAAAATTCATGAAAAACAAGTAAACAATGTTGTTAAAGTTTATCCTTACGATATCAATAAAAAACAAGTAAGCAATGCTGATAAAGATTATCGTTACGATTACCAAACTGACAATTATAAATGGCCAGCAGGAACAACCTTAATATGTGGAGACTCTGCTTTAATGAGAATTAACAAAAAAAAATGCATAAGTTAGAAAAAGTTAAAGTTACAGTCTTTCGTGGTGTTACCATAGAAGACATGCATTCTAATTGAATTCCTCTCTTAAAAAAAGAACCAGCTAAAAATCCTGCATATTGGAACAAATAAATGTATAAATGATTTGTCTGAAACTGCTTGGAAAATCTAAAAGATCCTGTTTCCTTTATTTTGAAATCAAACCCAACTTGTTCAATAATCTTATCTCCACCAATTCTTCGATTCAATAACGCAAAAGGTCAACTTACCACAATACGTTTAACCGATAAATTAAAACTGAGTAATTATAATATTATTGATAACTCAAATTTATCTAATAAACACCTGGGGTTACATGGTATCCACCTTAATACGCGAGGATCCGGTAGATTAGCCATGAATTTTATTGCAAACCTAAAGTCTATTTGATAGAAATTCCCATGCGATTTTTGAGCACCAAACTTACCTACCAAGTATTAATGAAGATCTTAGTCTAAATTCTGATTTGGATAAATTAAGGGCCAAATATCCAAAAAATGTAAGTCTAGAGTTTACAAATATAAATTCGATCAGTATTAAGTTTTCTAATATTACTACCTTTATAAAAAAAACTGTTAATATCATTGGTGAAGCTAATTAAATGACTCGTTTCCAACTAATCAATTCTTATAGTCAGGTTATAAAACCCTCTATCGCCTGGATATTTTTCATTATAGCGGAGGCATTCTTGTGTACATGATAATATTTCTTCTAAAAGGTTAACAAAAAAGGATTTTCCTAATGACATTCAAATTATCACTTTTGAAATTAAACTAAGAATGCGGAAATAGCTAGTGATTGTTGTTTATAAACCCCCAAATCAGAATTGTGACTATTACTTCAACCACTTAAAAGGAGTGCTTGACTTTTATTTACCATGTTTTATTTATCATATATAGATTATATTCTAGTTAGTGATTTTAATATGCAACCTTCGGATATAATAATGCAGGAATTCCTTCAACTTTATCAATGCTAGTGCATTTAATTAAAGAACAAACTTCTTTTAAATCGGTTAATAAACCTTCATGTATTGATCTTATACTCACTAATAGAAAGCTGTGCTTTCAACATTCGAATACCGTTTATACGGGTGTGAGTGATAAGATGCTTAGATCTACGTTTTGTTAGTTATCACCTAAAAAACTAATATGTAGATTGTTTAAAAAATTTTCAAGTGAAAATTTTACAATAACACTCCATAAAAACCTAAATTCTTGTTATGATATAAATACTTTTAAGGAAATATTTAGCAAAATTCTAAATTTGTATGCCTCTCTTAAGTTTAAAATACTTAGAGATAATAATAAACTATTTTGGCCAAATTAACACTCTCGATTTCAGATACATCTCTCTGGAAGTTAACTAAAATTTACCTTTCAGATAAATCAGGTAACTCTAACGAAAGTATCACTTTAGTTGAAAACGGTAACACCATCTCTGACAACTCTTTATTGATTAATACTGTTAATAACTATTTCATAAACGTTGCAGTGTCATCTGGTAGTACAGATTCCATACATTCGTCTTTATTCTTTGGCTCTATAGACCCAGTTGATCAAGCTATCAAAAAGTATATTGATCATCCCAGTATATTAAACATTAAGAAATTTACTACGTCTGCACATAGTTTCCAGTTCCGTCATATCACACCTGATGATATTACATAAATGTAGGGTCAATGAACAATAAGAAAGACTAAGGTGTTGATATACCAATTTTTATGTTAAAGTCTTATATTGCTCACTTTAGAGATAGTCTTACAGAATGCATAAATAATAGTATCCATGATAGTAAATTCCCATCTTTTCCAAAAATGGCTGATGTTATATAATGTTTTAAGAAGAATGACCGAACTGATAAGTCGAATTACCGTCCAATAATTATTTTACCAGCCCTTTCTAAAGTTTTTGAAACTATTTTATATGAACAAATCTTGATACTTATTGAGCCTAGATTTGATAAACTTTTGCGTGGTTTCCGAAGAGGTAGTATATAGTACAGAGCATGCTCTTTTTTTAGTTACTTAATAAGTGGCATGATTGTATTAATAATGGTGGTGTTATTGGATCAATATTAATAGACCTCTCAAAAGCGTACTACTATATCCCGCATGACTTACTAATTGCTAAATTAAACGCCTATGGTTTTTCGAAAGAAAATCTTAATCTCTTGCTATCCTATGTTTGTGGCCCTAAACAGAGGGTAAAAGTAGGTTTTTCTGCCTCATATTGGGTGGATATATTATTTGGAGTGTCTCAAGGGTTTATCCTTGGACCTATTTTGTTCAATATCTTTATAAATGATTTGTTATTATTTATTAAAGATACAGAACTTTGTAAATTTGCTGATGATAACGCTATTTATGCTTGTGATTTTAGCTTTAAGAAGGTTATTTTTCGTTTGCAAAAAGAAGCAACCAATATCATCAATTAGTTTCAGTTAAACTCGATGATTGCTAACTCAGATAAGTTCCAACTTGTTTTAGTTGGCTCAAAAAATTAAAAAAATCTATCGCTAAAAATAGGTAAAATAAGGGTTTTTGTCTCAGATAAGTTAAAATTATTTCATATAACAATTGATAAAGATCTAAAGTTTGGAAACACATTAAACAGTTATGCAGTAAAGCTAATAGTAAATGTTTTGTTCTTTCGTGCATAAGAAATTTTTATCCCGTGATAAAACTGTTTTGCTGTTTGTCTAACTTCTCTTGTTGTCCTCTAATTTGGATATTTTGTTCCAGAAAAAATGACAAATAAATAAATAGAATTCATAAAAAAGCTCTAAGTATAGTCTATAAAAGATTTGATTTGTTCCTGGATGAATTATTAAATTTTGATAATAGTACAAGAATCCATCTGAGAAATTTGAGACTTATGATCGAAACTTTTAAATCTATTAATCGTCTAAATCCAATATTTATAAAAAACCTTTTTACTATAAAAAATCTTACGCATAAATTCCGTTGTAGCAAAAAACTCATTCTACCTCCTAAAAGCTCCATATATAATGATTCATGCTTTACGCTATATAGAACCACCTCGTTCTGGAACACTCTAAATAATAAGACCATGTCGGCTAAAAGTCTTGAGGTGTTCAAAAAACATATCATGAATTGGTATAGTAATAATTGCGTTTGCAAAGTATGTCGTTTTTAAAATATTGTTTTATTTTATACTTTTGAATTTTCTATTTATTTCGTCTTTTTACACATTTTACAATGTTATCTATAAATTTAAACAAATATATATAATTACAAGCTGACTGGGGCAAGTAGAAGTCAAAATGACTTATCATCAAGCCCCTTTGTGAAATACAAAAAAAAATACAATTAAATTTTACATCTTCCAATATTACATAAAAGAGTGAAATTAATAAGTTTAAGAAAAAATTAAAAAATTTGGTTAGAAATTTTAAAAGGTTAAAAAAGAACTTAAAGTTAAAAAAAGAACTTAAAGTTAAAAAAAGAAGAAATTTAAGATAAAGTTAAAATATAAAATAACAAATAAAAAATTACAAATCTGTACATATTCGTATACATATTAAAGACAATAAACAAAAAAAAACAAAAAAATATACTTCGCTTCATATGCATATACATATTCAATACAATATTAAAATTAAATAAAGTACATAAAAAATTAAAAATACAAAATTATTTCAATTTTTTTTAAAAAAATGAGAGAATGTACGTAATGTTTAAATTTAGTAAGTGTTTTTTTATAGTTCTTTTAAATGTAGCAATAGATTTTATTTTTTTCATATTTTCGTCAAGAACCGAATTCCACAAGCGTGGTCGAGAAGTCAGATTTTTTGAGTGATGTTAGTGGGATGTAGTAATTACTCATTGAATGTCTTGTTTCATATTTATGATTAATTCAAGTGAAACTTTTGAAAAAATATTTTGGAATCATTTCATTTTGAAGTTTAAACATAAATAACAAGTTATGGTATATATTTAGTTTGTATACATTTAGAGCATTTATTTCCTTGAGTAACGGCTCGGCACTTTCGTATCTACTGGCGCCCAAAACTAATCTACTTGCTTGCTTTTGTTTTGTATAAATAATTTTTAGGAAAGATAAATGATTGTTTGCCCAGGCAATATTACAATAGTTAATATGACTATGTATAAATGAAAAGTATAAATTTTTTAAACATAAATTATTTAAAAGTTGTTTTGTCTTGTACATAATCCCCAGGGTCTTTGAAACTTTGTTCTCGACTAGCTTTATTTGGCTTTTAAATTCTCATCGAAAATTATTCCTAGTATTTTCATTGGAAAAACTATTTTTATTTTAATATTGTTAAATGTTAGTTCAGGTAATTTGAGTGGAAGGTTCTCGAATTTAGATGACTTAGCAAACAAAATATATTTCGTTTCTTCAATATTTAATGAAAGTTTATTTGCTTCAAACCACTCATTAAGATATATTAATTCTGTGTTTAAAATATAAAAAATATTTTTTAAATTTGAGTCAGAAAAGAAAACATTTGTGTCATCAGCAAAAATAATATAATTAAGTATTTTTGAAGACAAATAAATATCATTAATATAAGTTAAAAACAGCAGGGGTCCAAGTATTGATCCTTGGGGAACTCCGCAATTTATTGATTCAAATGGGAACATGTTAAGTCATATGGTACTCCTTGTTTACGATTTTGTAAATAACATTGCAGCCACTTTAAATTGGAGTGAACTGCTCCATAATTGTGTAGTTTATAAATTAGAATCTTGTGGTTGACAGTATCAAATGCTTTTGATAGATCTAGAAAAATTCCGACTGTGTAACTGTTGTTATCAAAACCATTTAAAATTTGGTTGGCAAGATCAATTACTGCATGTTGCGTGGAATGGTTGTTTCGAAATCCAAACTGTTTATGATAAAGAATGTTGTTTTTTTCAAGATAATTGTACAGTCTGTTATGCATAATACGCTCTAGTATTTTGGAAAAACAAGAAAGTATGGAAATTGGTCTGTAGTTAGATTTTATTGAGTCATCACCGCCTTTATATATCGGAATTATTTTTGCTAATTTTAGTTGGTCAGGAAAAATGCCGTTTTTTAGGGAAAGATTAAAAATTTTAAAAAGAGGTTTCTCTATAATATCTGAGACCGCTTTTACAACATCAGGGTTAACTTCATCCAGACCCGCACTTATATTTACTTACTTATATTTTTAGTTAAGATTGTATTACTATAAATATATATATATATATATATATTTTTTTAAATTGAAACAATTGTAAATTTTCGTGACATTTATGTTTGTTTTGTTTTTTGTTTTTTATGAAATAATTGAAATTTTTTTTATTTATATTTTTATGTGTAATACACACACATAAAAATGTCTATAAAATTAAATGTGTTGATTTAAATTAGTTTTAGTGTTAACTAAAACTATCTTGTAAAAATCAGCTTGAAATAAAGTTTTTAAGTTAAATTAAAACTTGAAGGTTCCAGAATCGTTTAATTACAAATAAATAATCAATTAAATAAATGCCAACTAAAATCGTCAAAAAATGAAATACAAAATATTTAATAAATAAAGAGCCATTGTCTTTAAGAATCAGACAGTTGCGAATACTGAGTGTCACCAATATAGTTCTTCTTTACATATATGCTTTGTATAAAATTTGCAATGATAAATCTAAAATATTTTGGTCTAAATATTTGTCGTTCGGCCAAAGCGGTACTTTGAAAATTAGGAATTTTAGTAAATTTGCTTATTTTGCATCATGTCACTTTATGAAGCTATAATTGGAATATTATTTATTTTAATAATTTTTGTCAACTTATTTATAACTGGTAACCACAAGTTTTACAAGAAAAAAAAAGGTCGTTGTTTAGAAATCACAGTCTTAAAGTACAAAAATTGCGATAATACGAACTTTAGGAAGGTTGTTACGTATTAATTAAAAATTAATTCGCGAACAAATTTTAATTGCACCTTCTAACGCCGCGTGCAATCCTGTCCGCTATCTTTATGCTATCTTTCTAAATCGACTACTTCTATCTCTCACTCTAACATATCTTCGTTCTTCCTAAAATCACTTTACTCTTGGTCCGTAGAGCGAGTTATGACGCTCCTTTTGGAGCCGAACTTGTCTTTGCGGTCCTTGGTAATGTGGCCTCTATATGGCAAATAGTCGGAGGAGGATAAACCACAGTACCAACTTTAGGAAGCTGTAACAATTGAAGCCAACATAGCAACATGTATTTTTTTACATCAGAACATAGCTGTGGGTCTATTCTTCATTTAAAAAAATTAAATTGCGCGTAGTTGCATTGGCATCTAAAAAAATCAGCCGTGTAAAACACATTTTGGAAAAACTATTCCGACTTTAGACCGCTATAAAAACTAAAGCCAAAAGGTTTGAAAAACCTGGAAAAATGTTCATAAAAGTGTAAACTGCTATATACGAAAAAGTTTACATGCAATCTTAACTTAGCCTCGAGAAAAATCAATTTGAAAAAAGAATAAAATATCTAAAAATTCATAAAATTTTGTCAAGATACATATAAAGGGCATCACGATTTTGATTGCTTACAAAGAAATATTTTATATGTATTTTAATTCCATAAATTATTGAGGAAAATATTTATAAAAAATAAACTACCCTTAATTTAACACCCTCGTCATTATCGTAAAATTGAACCCCGAATATGCTTGATAATTTCTTTGACAAAAATTAATGATACCCACTTTAATATATTTTTGATTGACATCGAAAAAATACACTTCCTCTATGTATTGTTATTAAAGAAAACTAATTAAAAAATAAATTGCTAATTACAGTACTTTTTGCCCTGTTATGAGTAGTGAGTAATTGTATAAAATGCTCATGTTCATCAAAAACACAATAAATTAGCTAGAAGAATAACAAAGAAAATAAACACATCACAAATAAGTAAACTTTGTCTGCTCTCGCATTTTTTTTCCTGATTATTATTGATAAGAAAGTATTAAGTATTAATGGTGATAAAACATCGTTATCAGGTGAAGCTTTCAAAAATGTCAGTTCGTATCATTCAATACAGTTTTTTTGCCGAACATATGAAATTGTCAAGATACTTTGAAATTGGGCAAAGTGTTGATCAACTATATAGTGGCATTACATTTGTATCTGACTATCAAATCATTCTTCCATATAGTCCAACAAATACTCGTCTAATAAGCGAGAAAAATCTAAAAAAGCGAAAAGCAAGAGAAGACAGAAAACGATGAAATTAATTTTCTGTCAAGCAGTGATATTTAAATTCAAAATATAATTTCTTTTTCAGTTTCTATTGAGTTCTTGTAGCGTTGATTTAATTTCTTATTCTAATTTTACTTATAAAATTCAGTTCAGTTCTATGATTTCAACAACTCTACTTCTTATTTCAGTTAATTCTGTTAATATTTCTCTTCTATCAAGTTTTTTTTGGAAATTCTTAACAGTATATTGACTTATTAGACGACAATATTAAAACAATTTCTTAATATAATATAAATAATCAAACATAGAGTATAACAAACAAACATACAATATAACAAGCATAAAATGCAATATAAATAATCAAACAATAATTATAAAACAGTCATTTAACAGTTCCATTGAATAGAGATGAGATTTTTTTTGAAACTATAAGAAAATATGCGCTTGAATTTCAATCACATATTTAGTTTCATAAAAATTCTCATCTCTAATGATGTTTTCATCATCTCATTTGTTTTATCAATTCTTTAGTGTCTTGAAATATTTATACTTTTTTGTAACAAAAGATTAAATATATTGTTGACGTAGGAGTTTGACTATTACGTCAACGATACATTTAATTTTTTAAAAGCATGTTACAAAAGCATGGCAAATAAGCCAAGGAGCACGTGACCAAATTTGTGGTCAGACGTGTGCAACAACAATAAAGGAAGTGTAAATAAATTGTCATAAAATTTTTTTTGATAAAATTTAATTTTAAATTCAATAGTTTTCGTTCAGTAATAATAATTTAACTTCTATTTTCGTTTCTGATGTTGATATTCAATTCTTTTTCAGTTTTCGTTCTTCAAATACTTCCTAATTTCAGTTTTCATTCACATTAACATTCACATTAACATTCACATTAACATTCACATTAACATTCACATTAACGTTCACATTAACATTCACATTAACATTAACATTAATATTCACATTAACATTCACATTCAGTTTTCATTTACATTAACGAAATTTGCCAATATCAAGAGACATACTTACTATATCTAATGTGACTTTCAAAACTGCATGTGAACAATATCCTATCATGTCTTCATATTAAGAAGTTGGGTAGACTCTACCAGTACAAATCACTTTTTGATTTTTTTATTCTCAAAGCTCCTTGCTGTATAAATTCTTTATGGAAGGTCAACAGACAGTTAAGAAAATGATTCCAAACCAGGTGGAGAAGTTACTTCGTACAGATTTAGACCCCCACCAATATGTCACTTTGCAGCAGATTAAAACTTTGTTTTCGAGATGGGCCAAAAAGTATAAAGAAGGATCATTGAAAGATCTGGTAGAAACAGCAAGCAATCAGCTAATTATTATATTCTTATAATAAGCTAAAAAAGAAACCTGCTTAACACAACATTCGATGGATTATGAATGGCATGGTCATTATGGTGATTATGAATGGCATGGTCAATATGGAACAACCATAGGCTTGTAAAAATATTTTCTGACTTAATGGGTTGTGAGGCTTGTGGTAAGAAGTGATTTGTATAGTGAATGTTTCCACTCATTTAGATTGGTCAATTTATCAGCATCAGTAATTATGCATAGGGTTTTGCGACTTCTTACTGAATCATCTCCGACCTGGGTATTGTCATCTCCTTCCCATCTAATTTCTAGCATATTTTGCACTCCGGACTCTCGTTCCTCTTCATTGTCGGAACACAAAAGATTCTTAATAATGCATTCACTAAAGGCAAACCATGCAGATCTCTTTATAGTTTTTATTACTATTGCAACAACCTCTATTTTTTGACATTTTAGTTGTTTCAATTGGAATAAAATATGCATAGGTCCATCTATCCAGGAATGTTTTACTTTTATTTGAAACCAGCAAGGAAATTATACACCAACTATAAATTCAATAATTAAACGTTAGTTTCTAAGGTTCTTTTCTGTTAAAAAATGAATTGAAACTCAGAATCTACTGAAACGGTTGTCTGCAGTAAGCCATTATAAATGAGAAACATGACCGATTTCAAGGTTTAAAAAATTTTCAGGTAAAACTCCAGATCTTATTGTTATTACAATTCTGTATCCGTAAGCTTGATCAGCTTAAAGATCTTTAACTATTTTGTTTAGCAAAGAAATAGGTGGTTCACCTAAAGTTTCCTTTTCAAAGCTCTTGTTTACTTCCAGATCTGTAACTGTTTCCAGTAGTTTACCTTATTCACCGGACCATTTGTTGTTTTTTTTGTTTGTTTTTTTAATATATATTTGCCGTATATTAAAATTTACAATGAAATAAATCGTGTTAATAAATAAGAGAGCTGGAGCAAGCAGAAGACATAAACATATCATCGAGCCCCATTTACATTGAAAAAAAATCGTCAGCTTATATATAAAAAAAGAAAAGTAGCAAAGTACATAATAAGCATTTTACACGTTAGTTACAATATAAATATAAGTGTTGAAATATAATGCAATATATCAAAAATTAACAAAAGTTAAATATAAATAAAACAGCAACAAAAGAGAAGTAGTGTCAATAACTATTTTTTAGATAATTTATATTATTTATTTTAAAAGAGATATTTTAAATCAAGGTCATTTTGCAGTAAGAGACTCTTAGATTCTTTCCTGAATTGTTCCAAAGAGATGTTTTGAATATTATTTTTTTTGTAATAAATTTAAAAAAATGTTTCCACAGAAACGGTCCACGATATTAATTTTGGTAAGAACCTAGTTTTAAATTAGTTTTTGGTACAATGAAGTTGTTAATTGAAAATTTAGTAGGATACTTGTGCGAGATTTCACTAAAGTAAGACTGAAACACAATAGGAGAAAGCCCACGTTTTATTTTAAACATGAATTGTAGAACCTGGTGTTTATTAAGTTTATAGATACTCAGGGCACCAAGCTTCCTTAAAAGAGGTTCGCAATGAAAAGTTCTGTGTGCACCAAATACAATCCTGCATGCGTGTTTTTGCTTACTATAAAGTTTTTTTAATTTACTATAATTAGTACTACCCCATACAATATTACAGTACGAGATAAAACTAAAAATAAATGAAAAGTTTATTTTTTTTAAGGAAGCAGTGTTAAGATATGGTTTAGTTTTATATAATATGGAAATATTTATTGAGATTTTATTTTCTATGTATTTTATATGTGGTTTCCATGACAAATTTTCATCTAGTATTACTCCTAAAAAATTAACGATTGGTTCCCTTTTAATAAATGTTTTATTGATTATAAGATTAGGTAATTTTAGAGGAACATCATCACCTTTACTAGGTTTGGAGAATAAGATAAATTTAGTTTTTTCTACATTTAACGAAAGCCTATTACTTGTAAACCACTCGTTTATTTTTAATAGTTCTTCATTAAATATATTAAAGAAAAGTTCTCTTTGTTTTTGTCGGAATAAAAAAGATTGCAGTCGTCTGCAAACAATATAACATTTAAAATATTTGATGCTAAGTACAAATCATTTATATACAATAAAAATAATAATGGTCCTAAGATTGAACCTTGGGGCACACCACAAGTTATGTGTTTTTCTTTTTCAGTTTTTTTATAAATAATACATTGTGACCTGTTTGCTAGATAATCTTCAAACCAAAGTAAGTTTTTATTTCTTACTCCATAGAGTTCCAGTTTTTTTATAAGTATCTTATGGTTAACAGTGTCAAAGGCTTTTGACAGATCAATAAAAACTCCTAAGGTAAAATAGTCATTATTGAATGCATTTGTTACATGATTAATCAGTTCAATTACCGCTTGGTTAGTTGAATTATCTTTTTTAAACCCAAATTGTTTACTGTACAGCAAACTGTTTGACATCAAATAGTTATAAAGTCTGTTATACATAATTCTTTCCAATAATTTTGAGAAACAAGGTAAGACGGAAATTGGTCTGTAGTTGGAAATATTAGTTTCGTCACCAGATTTAAAAATTGGAGTGATTACGGCAACTTTATGTTTTTTTGGCACAACACCTAGTTTTAATAAAAGGTTAAAAATATGAAATAATGACGGTTCAATGATATCGTAAACTGATTTAACAACATTTACACTAATTTTGTCAATGCCGGCACTATTTATTACTTTTAAGACTATTAAAAGCATTTCTTAACTCGCTTAGATTTAAATTAGATTCTTCCATAATAGTATTACACGGTTTGATATAAGATTCAAACTCTATGGTACTTGGTGGAATTTTACTCGCCAAGTTTGGCCCTACTTCAAGAAAAAATGAGTTAAGTTTTTCAGCTATTTTTTTTTATCGTAAGTCTTTAATTCCACGTTTTTTTAGTGTCGCCGTTGGTTTTTTCTAGCAACTTTGCATAATAAATTTTTTTAGAATGTTTTTTTGTTTTTTCAAATAAGTTTTTATATTTTTTGTAGTTTATTTCATTTTTATATGTTTTATGCCTTAAATATTTAACATATAGTTTTTTTTTTTTTTAGACGATTTTATTAGACCCTTGGTCATCAAGGGATTTAGAAGAGACTTGCATATTATAACTATTTTTTAACAGGAAATGCTATGTCATACTGTTTACAGAATTGTGTTAAAAATAGTTCATATGCATTATTGACTTCATGGGATTGTAAAATAAGATTCAAATCGAGATTTTCTGATAAAAGAGTTCGAAAATACAATAAGGACTTTTCATTGATCTGTCGCATTAAAATTGTAGAGTTCGAGGGAGGATTAGTTTGGGTAATGTTATCAGTAATTAAGAATATTGGATAGTGATCTGTTAAATCAGTTTTGATTATGCCCGAACCCAAACCTAAAGGGTTAGGGTTTTTAGAGCACAAACTTTATGCTACTGCGGTTATTATTTTTTTTTTTTTTTTTACGATTTGATATATTTTGAATATTCACTTTAAACGATACCAAAATAAAATTTAAAGTTTTCGTAAAACTTTAAGAAAATAGCTATTTCGCGAACGCTACATTCAGGGTTACTCATTTTTATATGCGCGTCTATTCATTTTTATATGCGTGTTTATTCATTCTTATATGCGTGTTTATTCATTCTTATATGCACTTTTAAAAGCAAGTCAACCACCCATAAAATCTCTAATATAATTTTATAAAGACAGTAAATAGGCGTTTATGTGTTTATCAAACTTTAATGTAGTTGATATTTATCCACTACATCAAATCATAAATATCAACTACATCAAACATTGATATAGTCATGGCCTACTGTTTTTATAGGGCCTAATTTGTTACATTTTCCGTAAAAATTTAAGAGGCCAGTTTTTTTACGGCAAATGTTTATTTTATTAAAACGGTCGAGGAATACCTGAGATTATCATCATGTAATTACATTATGCTATTCGATATTTTTCGCTAATTGATTCCCTGTTTTAGTATATTCAATAACATATGAAATACTGAAATAGGCTTTCAAACAGCTATGTATCAAAATGCTACTTACATTATGTAAGTTACATATTGCAAAGACTATTTACAACTCTTATCAAGAAATAAAAACAAAGGTTTGTTATGGAATGCCAAAGCTGCCTTAAGTGCGTTCAGTTCATTATGTGATGTGCTCACTGCATTATTTGCTGTGCTTATTGCATTATACGGTGTGGTGACTACATTATATAATGCGCTCGTTGAAATATACGATGTGCTGATTACATTATGCGCTGCGCTAACTACATTATGCGCTGTGCTTACTACATTATACGATGTGCTCACGACATTATATGATGTACTCACTACATTATATGATGTGCTAATGCATTATATGATGTACTCCTACATTACATTATGTGCGTACTACATTATATGATGTGCTCACTGCATTATATGATGTGCTCACCTTATTATATGATGTGCTCACTACATTGTATGATGTGCTAATGCATTATATGATGTGCTATTACATTATATAATGTGCGCCCTACATTATATAACGTACTTACATCATGATATGATGTGATCTCTATTTTATAAAGTTTTGATATTTATAGATTACACATATAATTAATAAAATGGCAGACCATTAACTAAAGAGAGTAATGCAAGATCTTGGACTTTCTCATCTGATTACAAATTTTCAACGGGAAAAAATAACTATTGATCTGATTTTAAAGTTGTCTATGAGAGACTTTGAAGTATTAGGTGTATCAAACAAGCAAAAAGTAATGGAATTAAAAGTTAAATGTTCAATCTATAATATGAATACACTTTATAAGTATCCAAGTGAACGTGGAGGATCTTTAAAGTTTAAAATACCTTGTCATGTGTTAGAGAATCTCTTAGAAGAAGATTTTACAATTGAAGACATTTATAGACTTCTAAATGTTGCTGAGAGAACTGTTTACCGTCGAATGAACAATTACAATCTCAAAAAGTATAAAGTTTCTAATATTACAAATAATGATCTTGATTCACGAGTAGCTTTATTAACAAACGAGTTTCCAAAATGTGGAGAAAGAATGCTTAACCAAATATTAGAAGGACAAGGCATTTGTGTCCAAAGATCAGTATTGCAAAAACATATATTAGGAGTAGACAATTTAGGAAACCAAGAGCAAAAGAAAAAAAGTCTTCATCGCAGAATCTACAATGTAAAAGGGCCAAATCATCTATGGCACGTTGATACGAATCATAAGTTAGTACGTTGTGTATTAAGCTACTATTATGAGCTATTTTATTACATGGAAGATTGTTACATACTCGATCCTTCCAATTCAGAAGGTTTGTTCGCATTACACTACGTTTTTTTTGAAAAAATTAATGATAAACTTAATTTATAGAGACGCGCTTGGGCAAACCATTGTATGCGGACGATTAAGACATCACCCTTAAAACTTTGGGTGAGTGGACAACTCAATAATCCAATGAGTATTAAGCTTAACAATAACGAGTTTGTAAACTATGGCACGGAAGGAGTTCTTCATGAATATTTCAATTCTAATCAACGTCCGATATTTGAAGCACCCGATATAGGCCAAGCACTGTTATACTTGGAACTAGATAAAGTCCCTAAATCTTTATTTGACGTTGATTCTGGTATAACTATGTATACAAGAGCTAGAGATATAGTTAAACTATTTTATAACTAATTATGTTAAACCTAATCAAATACTTTTTAACAATTTTTGTGAATATTTTTACCAAAGGTGGAGAACTATTAACCCCACTTTTTGATGGCCGACCAATTTGAAAATTTACATAACAAAATTGAACTATTTTTTAAATTTAATGTCGCTAGGAAAACTACATAACAATTTTAATTTTTTCAAAACAATTTAAAGTTATAAAGCAACAAAGAAAAACATTAACAATGCAACAAAGAAAAATATTAACACTTAAAACATTTTTGGTAAAAAAGTTTACAACATGCCAAAAAAGGCATTATTGAATGCATAGTCATAAAGTCTAAATAATTTTTCTTCTAAAGGTATCTAATTTTCGATGGAAGGCCTTGGTAGATTTAATACACTGGAAACTGTATTTGAAGTCGGAAGCCAACCATTTTCAGCACCAATAAATGAAATGGATGGATGGAGTTCATATCCTAACACAGCTTCTGCTTCTGTCCCAGTCACAAATTGTAAAACCCTTTCTAAAGTAACGCCGTTTCTTCTACCAGCTTTAAAAAAATTTTCAATAAATGAAGTGTAATTTGCAGAATGAATAAATAACAATAAATTACATAATTAAGAAACTATTTCGAACTGGTATTAAAAATGTATACTAATATACTTACCAGCATAAACTAATCAATATTAATATAATAACCAACATACACTAAAATACTTAAAAGCAGCTTCTCGAGGTTACTTGTTAAACTTAGCATATATTTCAGATTGAAAAACGTAATTATTTGATCCCATTTCTGCGAATGATGGCTTTAAAAGTGTTGACAATAGCATGAATGTCAGTTTTTATACATCACAGGAATTAAAAAGCTGCAAGATGGCTGGTAGAGAATGAGTAATCTATAAACCAAATCAAACAACTACAATAAATGTATATATAAAAAAAAAATTAAGTGCAATAAAAACATTTGGGATGTTATTAGAAAATGTAAAACATCATAATATTAAACAATCAGAAACAGAGCTGTTTCTTACTTGGTAACGGGTGATGCGGAAGTTAACGGACAAAATAAAAACGTCAATAACTTATTTATAAATAAGAAAATAAACTATTATATTTTTTTAAAATAAAGCATTTATCTTTTAATAAAAATATATTATTTTTTATATGAAAAAACACCACCATCTGCAATTGATCTCAATTTTGCTCTGACGCCTTTCATATGCGACTGCAAAAAGTTTAAATCAATTTCTTGTAGTTTTAGTTTAATGCGATCAATCAAAACTTGCTCTGTTGAAGCTTGCCAATTTATCTTGTAAACCTTCTGTGCCAAATGTCCCCAAAAATTTTCAATTGGTCGTGCTTGAGGCAAATTTGGGGGATTGGATTCTTTATCAACGTAATAGACATATTGGTCCATCCAATTTAGAGAATCTTTAGAGTAATGAGAACTTGCTAAATCTGGCCAAAATAAATAGTTAAAGTCTCCATGATACTTGTAAATAAATGGAAGAAGTCGTTTTTCTAAACATTCATTAATATAGATAGATGAATTGATCGCTACAGCCTTGGAAGTGCGAAACAATGGCTCGGACATACCACGGTCAGATATGGCTATCCACATTAATAATTTTTTTAAAAATTTCTCTTTTCATATAAAATGAACACTTTCTGGGCATGTCTTTTTGTTGTTTGTGCAGTATCCAGAATTTCCAGGCATTTTGTCCCCTGCAAAACAAAAGTATTTTTCGTCATCGATGACTAGAAGCGATTTTGTGTTATAGAGTTGGTTAACTAGTTTTCTGCTTCTTATTTTGCCTTTATTTGTTGTTCTATAGTGTATTTTGGAGTCTTTTCACGTTTTCTAAATTTAATATTCATTTTTTTTAACTGACGACCAATTGTCACTTGATTTACGCCGAATTTAATACCTATTTTTCTCTGACTGACCCCTTTTCTATTGTTGACAAGTCTTGTTAATTCGGCTTTCTTTACTCTAGTCCAGGATGTCGGACGACCAGGGTTCTTTCTATCAGAAAATGATTGAACAGTTTCAAGTCTTTTTAGGTTATCACATATTGTACTTCGAGCAAATCCTTTCTTTTCAAAATGATTTACGATTTTTTTTTTATATATATTAGGTTTATTTACAAAAAACATTTTTAGTCGCTTTCGAAAAGATTCTCGTTCAGCTGTATTTAACCTCATTTTAAATAATTGTGTTTCAAATAATAAAGTTTATATTTTATAGAACGTTTATGCCTACGCATAAAACCACAAAAACTAATTATTATGCTCAAATAATGAAATTAGGATTTGCCCGATAACTTCCGCATCACCCGTTATACATTAGGACTATGACTTTTTGACTTTATTATAAAAAAAAAATTTCTGCGTCATAGCTCGATGAACTTTTGTTAGGAAACATTGAAAACACGTTCAATTCCTTTAGGTTGTAAAAAAAGGTCAAATTGCAATTAAAATCACGAATCGTCATTTATTTAATCTTGTTACTGCTGCTACTAATTATTGTGGCTTTGCTGAAAATCATTCAAAACTTGTATATATTAAAAGTGTTTAAAACTTTAGAACATTTTAAAAAATTTCAAAATATTTTAGTCGACTTTAGAACATTCTGGAATATTTAAGAATATTCTAAAATAATTTAGAGTATTCTAATATATAACAATTTATAACAATATATATATATATATATATATATATATATATATATATATATATATATATATATATATATATATATAACAATTTAGAATATTTTAAAACAATTTAGAATATTCTCGAACAATTTGAAATATTCTAGAACAATTTAGACTGTGCATATATAGCTGCTTATTTAATTTTATAGTTATTCCAGAAGCAACACATGGCGACATAAAAATGTAGCGATAGTAGCATTCAAAAGAACAAGGATGTCTGGACCAATAATCTGGTAAAATTTGAAGACTCTCATAAAAGATGAATGGTCATTTTGGAAGAATATTCAATGGAAGAAAAGTACAGAATGCCTCTACAAAAGCAATTTATTGGACGCTACCATTTCCTTAAACCGAATATCGAAGGAGGGAAGCTACGAACCCCTTGATGAAATTTTTGATATTACTAAAGTGAATGAAACATGGTTATCTTCCGAGGACAAGCGATTGTACCATCTCCAAGTGGGATACTCTACAGGCCAAGCGTCCAGTAAAGAAACAATCCATCCCTCTAAAAGACAAAAACTTTTTAACAGCTCATTCAACTTATCATTTTACATCTCCTGGTTTTAGTGATTTTGACTGACGCTGACGACAGTGAATATAAAAACAAAGAAGCAGAAGAAGATGAAACTACTACTATACCAAGCAGAAAATATCATAAAAGCGAAAATGCAGTCAACTTGGTGACCTACACATGAGTATCAATAAAGTTGCTAAAGTATGCAAGCAATTGGCTCGTGAAGGCATTTACATCCCAACTCCATGTCAATCAGCTATTTGCAATTTAAAAATCAAAGAGACAAGCTGAAAAAATGAAATGATTTAAAAGTTGCATACGGAAAATTGGTCCTTACACTTTGAAGCACATCAACGGAATCGATTATCAAGTGGGTCGTCCTTAAAAATGAAGGAAGAGAAATCAAATTGGAAGCCCTGGGCTTGGTAGATGGCAGGAAAAAACTAGTGCTCTAGAAATTTCTGAAGTTTTTAATGAATTTTACCTATGGAATTCAATGCAGATGATTGTTGCAGATGCCACCAGCGTTAACACTGGAAAAAATAATGGTGTTGTTGTAATATTGCAACGAATGTTCACAGGGAAACGCATCAAAAAACCTCAGTTTATTAGTTGTTAACGCCATGTATTAATATAATCCTCCGTTTGGTGATGGAACAAAAACTTGGAAGTAAAGCACAATCGCCGAACATCGAATATCCATTTGTATCTCAACTGTTGAAGAAGTATGAACAACTGAAAAGACAGTTTGAAACGGAATAGAAGTGATTCTCGAAACGTCAGGCTGGTGAGATGATATGAAATTTTTATTTCATCTCACTCAAAAATTCCGATTTTTTGATAAAAAGGTACATTTTCCATTGATCAGGTTTCAAAAATTAACGAACATTAGCAATGCAAAGTGGAATTCCAAAGCTATATTAGCGATCCTGGTCTTCATTTTAATTTCTTCGACTAGGACAGTTCTGCAGAGAGTATGTTGACTTATATCTTATGGCTGGGCAGACCATTGATTTACAGACCAACTGTTCAACGAAAGCAACTTTTATAACTTGCCTGAAGTACTGAATCCATACAAAAAAAGCTTTAAGCTCTTTGAAAAATGATTGCAAGCGAGAGCCATCCATACTACAGATTCCCAGAAGTAATCAATGCGCAGAGCGCGCAATCAAAGTAATGAAGGAAATGTATTCGTCATGCAAAAAGACAAACTGCACCTTCTGTTCTATTTATGAAACAAGCAAGAGCAAGAGCAAGTTTAACGGTCTGAGTCATTGTTGGATTGAAAATTTATTGTATTACATGACTGTGACATTCTAAATACATTTGAATAGGTAGTAGTACTAATGTCAAAATCAATTTTTTAATGCTGGTGTGTACTTTTTTTCAAAAGATATGCAAATAATATTTCTTTTTGTGCTCTTTAGGAGCATGGGGTTGGTCATAACCCTAATATACGTTAATTGAAAGGCCATTGAAGCTAGTTTTAGAGTTAAGAGATTTAAGTTAGAGATTCAAGTTAAAAATATATATATTGAATGCAGTCGTGAAAGTAGGGCCATAATATGAAAAAAGTATAGCAAAATATTAGGGCACTTTAACTTTAGCGGATCAGGAAAACTGATTTACTATTCTTTACAAGGTGGTCTCAGCGTTTGTTGATGCTAAATTTGCTCAAGAAAAATTTATTGAAAAATGTAGTCGCACATTTTTGCCATTTTTTGAATTAATTGTTTTTTAGTGACGCAAGGTCACTAAATGGTTTTAAAATGTTTCTTTTCTGCATCTTCAATGAGTGTCATCCAAAATTGTGATAACATAAGAACAAAAGAAGATAATTTTAAGAAATTTGAAATCTATTGATGAACTTGAATTTAGTATAAGATAATAAACTAAAATATTTTAATAACTCATTGCCCTCTTAATCGGGCTAGGGGGTAATCCTTTTAAGTGTATTTTTTACCCATGCTTTAATCATTGCAATTTTTTACAATGCGTTCTCGTTTAATACATTTGTTTATTACTGAATGCATCATTATAACTACATAATTTTCTCTAATTCTATTGTGGAAAGCGATAGAAGATTAAATTACGACTATGTGGTTTGTGATTATAATAACTCCTAATTTATTTTAATTAAGTGGTTATTAAATTACAACTTTTGAGGATCATTTGTGGGCCGTTTATCCAATATCAATTTTAGTAAACTTTTGTAAAAATAAGATTTTGATTTATCAGGTAACCAAATAAGTTCGTGCGGTTTTTACGTATATAATAAAAACACACAAAACGACAAAAATAAGTACATTTATTCATCAAAATAGTCACCATTAGCATCTAAAACCTTTTCCCAACGTAAAACAAGCTTATTTGTTCCACTTCTAAAAAATTCTCGGTCCTTTGAGTCTATAAAAGCTTTCAACTCCATTTCAACCGCGTCCTGGTCTCGGAACTGCTGTCCTTTTAAATGATTTCCCAGGGAAAGGAAAAAATGGAAATCAGTAGGGGAGAGGTCTGGCGAGTATGGTGGATGAGGCAAACTCTCCCAACCAAGGCTTTGGAGCTTGTCCTGAGTCACGCGAGCGGTGTGCGGTCTCGCGTTGTCGTGGAGAAGCAGAACTCCTCTCCTGTGCACCAGTGCAGGCTGCTTTACAAGCAACAGGTCGTGAACTCGTTGCAGCTGTGCTGAGTAGACCAGTCCAGTAATGGTTTGACCTGTTGGGAGCAGCTCGTAATGCACCACACCAGCTGTAGTCCACCAAATGCAGAGCAAAACCTTCCGCTCGTGGAGATTGGGCTTGGGTGTCTTTGGGATGGGGTCATCGGGGGACAACCAATGGTAGCAACGCTTGGTATTGTTGTACACAATCCATTTTTCGTCGCATGTCAATAAAAGATCAAGAAAAGGCTCAACATTGTGGCGTGATAAGAGTGATGTGCAGATCGTAAGCCGTTGCTTCTTGTTGTCGATCGACAATTTGTGCGGAACCCACCGACTCAGCTTCCACGCTTTCCCAATTGCATGCAGATGCAGGCGGATGGTTTCAACACTCACAGCAAACCTCACTGCAAGTTCTTGGCAAGTTTGGCTGGAGTCAAACTCGACAGCGTCCTTCAGTTCATCCTCATCAACCAACAATGGGCGTCCAGAACGCGGCAGGTCTTCGATGGACTCATCTCCCGAAGAGAATCGCTGAAACCACTTCTGTGCTGTGCGTTCACTTACTGTACCTTCTCCAAATGCTGTGCAGATGTTTTTGGCCGCTTGTGTTGCATTCCTTCCATGTTTGAACTCGTAAAGTAAGCAAGATTGAATAATCGTTGGTTGGGTTGCCATCCTTTCTTTACACAAAACCTTTCCTGTAAGCTCGTTACAAGCCTACACTATATATGCAGCAACTGCGCGTGACACACGCGTTCTATTACGCCACAAAGCTACTTGCCTTGTGCGATGTGGGTGTTGTAAAAAATGCTAAAAACAATTCAATTACCAAAAACTGCACGAACTTTTTTGGTTACCTAATAGTACAGATAAAACCGCTTAATTCTTTGTTGTTGTTAATGAAAGAAAACTACACATTTCTGTGGTAAAAAAATGCTTTAAAAAATGTAATTCGAAGCAAATACCACTAGATGCAATGAAATATATTCAAATTTATTCAGGAGGCAAATCATCAATCTCTTTAGTCGCTCTAATAGCGTTACAAAAAATTTTCAAAAGGCTTTTGAGTATATTTCTTCAGTAGTAAGTTTTCATGAATGTAATACTTTAAAACTTTCAAATTTTTTGAGAGTTTTTTATATCAGATATAAAGAAAAGTGGGAAAAAGTACATAAATTTAAAGCTAGATTTAAAAACCAGTATAACAAATGGTAAGACATTCTAGCTTTTCCAATCAAAAAATGTTACAATTTATCGAATTAAAAAAAGCGGGACGTTCATCAAAGAGTTTTCTGAATTAAGCAACAGAAGAGAACGGCGGATAGCTGATGACGTGGTTGACCCTGAAGCAGATTTAATTGAAGGGGTTTTACTTGCAGCAAAAAGAACAGCATATACTAATTAAAAGTATATCATGGTTAAGCTTCTAAAAAATGTTATGGAACGTCAAACTGAAGCAACTCACAGATTTTTACACAGATTAAATAACAATGATATATTGTCAGATGATAAAGCGTTAAGATGTTTTATCGACGGTAATCACACAAAAAGTTCATATAACGATACACACATGACAGCACCTGCTAGATTTCAAAACTATAGGACTATTAAAAAAATGAAAGATATATGCTGTCCACCAAAAGATTTGATAACTACTACAAAAAAGTTTATCAAAATAGAATTAAAGGTTGTCATGAAGAATACAGCCAAAAGATTAGTTGATTTGAATCGAGCAACTAGTTTGAAGCATTTGGAAGAGAACAATAAAAGTTGTGAAATATAATATTATTGAGTTCATGATGACTAGATAGAACTACTGGAAACGCTAAATTTCATCAGATAATGGATTGCGTTGATGATAGTGATTTAGATTTAATAAAACAACGCCATTGCAGCTTACATTATACATCTTACACCTCAAAGTATATGAATCTGTCGACTTATCTACATAGAGTTTGCGAAAGAAAATAATTGGGCTGTCCTTAAAATCGAATATAGAAAAATCGAATATAGAAATATAGATATAGAAAAAGAAATATCACTTTTGAATCCTATTAGAGTTAATTTGCCAAATGGCAAATTTGTTTTTGTGGATATTTCATTT
The DNA here is from genome assembly GCF_038396675.1 of Hydra vulgaris. Classification (NCBI taxonomy): domain Eukaryota; kingdom Metazoa; phylum Cnidaria; class Hydrozoa; order Anthoathecata; family Hydridae; genus Hydra; species Hydra vulgaris. The sequence continues at coordinate 52,449,521 of NC_088929.1, read as the reverse complement.
ATCTTGAGTATGACAGATGACAAAGTCATGGCGTATAACAGATCTATGCAATGCTGTCCTATTTGTGGAGCCTATTGTGTTGAATTTAAAGTTTGGTGCGTAACCAAGGGATATAAACAAACGTATGCTGCAGCAAAAAAAAGTGTGCACCTTTTAATTTTAAGGCATTTGGGAATGAGAATAGAAAAGCCAAGACCAGAAGGACCTAGTAACAGTAGTGCAGGAATGGTTTGCATAAGAGTCTTTAAAAATTATAACAATTTAAGTGAAATCCTGGGAATGAGCGAGAAACTCATATTAAGGTTTCGTACTATTTTAATAACCATTAATAGTAACCATACTGTTCATCCTAAAAATTTCAGTAACTATTGCAAGAAAACATTCAATTTTCTTAAAAACATATGGAAGCTGGTTCAAAATTCCTGCAACAGTTCATAAAATATTGGCACATGGAGGAGAAATTATTTTAAATTCTCCTGTTCCCGTAGGAGCTTTGGGCGAAGAAGCAATAGTCTCTCAACAAAATCACTAAAAAAGATCAACTACAACATGCTCGCAAGTGCTCAAGAGAAGAAAATTTATTTGATGTATTTACACGTGCAATGATCTCATCAGATCCAATTACAATTACAGTATCTTTAAGTACAAGATCTATAAATAAAACTTATATTCTTCCAAAAGAAGTTACAGACCTTTTAGTACTAGAAGAAGTAGATTTTAATACAAGCACTGACAAAAATGATGATGACACATCAGATGATGACAACGATATTGGCATCATCTGATGTGTCATCTTAATACAGATGTAGAAATTGATGATGATTAAAAAAAAATAATAAAGGAAAATCTTTTACTTGAAAATTATAAATAACTTCAAAATCATTGCTAAAAACAAAATACTAAGTTGATCTATTAAAGTGACTTTGGGAGGGTGGGAGGGCAAATACATATAAATTATTGATTTATATGTATTTGCTCCCAACTTCAATTAAAACCTTTTAACCATTTTCATAAACTATTACAAACAGAAACTAAAACAACTTCTACGCTAGAAGCAAAAGACGCCAGGAGAAAATTCACAGTCTCAATATTTAAAAGCTCTTCCTGATGAAGCAGCTGAAGCTTTTCCTGTATAAGAGCGCTTTAATTTACAACTAAGTAAAAGTACGTTAAGTTCACTATTTTTATGTAAGTCTTACTTTTTTATTGAAAAACTAAATTGTATACAAATACAGTACACAGTTTTCTTTTTAAATAAAAACTTTAGTTTTAACTCCTCTCTTTATATTGTGCAATTCCTTGGTACTTAACGATAAGCTTTTTGTGGAACAAGTTTACAAAAACAGGGATTATCTTTTTCCGAATATTTTCCGTAATTCTGGATATATTTTGCAACTTTAAGTTTTTCTGGATATCCAAAATATTTTTCATACATAAAAGTTTAGGTATATATTTTTGTTATATATTTGTGTTTTAAGCTTTTTTTTAATCACAGCTCATAGAAAAATTATAAAATTTGAAAAGTTTGAAAAAGAGTTTACTAAAAGGGAAAAAATAATTCGAAGTAAATGGGTTATTCGTTTTGGGGATGGTTTAGCTGCGCTAACTTGATAAACTGGTTTTAACCATATTAAGTTCAATAATAAATAATCTAAGTTTGTTGTATAACTTCTTTTAAAATATATCTTTAAACAATTAAAACAATGACTTTAAATAATATATAAATTTAAGCAATTAAACTTTAAATAAGCTACAAGCAATCAATTACTTTAAAATAATATAAAAAAATGATAGTAAAGTTTATTAAAAAGTCACCATTTTAATAATAAATATATAAAAATGCGATAGTTGAAATTTATTAAAGAGTCACCATATAATTGATAAATCAATAAAAAAATACTTTTTATTGTCGCCGTAATCTATAATCCATAAATTTCTCTCTAGACACCTGTCGAACTTTGCATAAATCTATTACTTATCATATATTTTAGTACTTGTTTCCTTAGGCTGGCAGGTCCAGCTTACAAATCGAGTGAACAGACCTTTTCTGATCATTTTGGATAATTATAATACCTAACTTCTATTATCTCTCAGATCGGGTGTAAACATGTAACATATTCATAGGCAAGATATATATAAATATACTTAGTTTTAAATCTGTACGGGACATCTGTCCAATTTCAATTTAATTCTTTACTAATACTAACTCTTATATAATCCTATCTTTGCTACTTTCTGAGGCTTCTACGGCTACACGTGTTCCATTATAGTGATTACACTTTATTGTGTAATTGCAAAATCTAACCTAACCCTAACCCTAACTTTAACCCTAATCCTAACCATGACCCTAATCTAAACCCTAAATCTAACCCTAACCCTGACCCTAACCCAAACCCTAACCCTAACCCTCATTGACATATTTTATTTTTTTCCTGAATAAATTTTGACAAGGTTATGACCATATAAAGGAATGTTAATTCTGTGCGTTGAGGAAGTTTATATGGTACAGTTGTAATACTTGGCACTTCAATCTTTAAAGATGTTTGTCTTTTTGTAACTACTTTTACTGGTTGATACCCTCCAGCTAAACTTTCCACAATTGTCATCATAAAATTTATTCTAGACAATGGCTTACGTTTATTAGTGTTAAGCTTATAGAATAGGTAGCTGTTTTAAATAGCCCTGCCAAATTAAGAAAAGGCAACTTTTGTAATCCACATATTGTCTTACGCTCTGACAGGTACACGTAGAGTTGTGCATCTTACAAATTTACCCCTCCCATGGTTCAATTATAAATGGCAACGACATTTGGCGAAATAACTAAATTACCTCTTTTTTTACGCAATTCAGTAAAACCTGCTTTGGCAACAATAGACAGTAATAGAGGTTTTTTTTTACCATCCTGGTGTGCAACATATAATAAAGGATCTTTTCTATATTCGCAAACTTCTTTATTTTTTAATTTTGTTTTAAGGCAGATTTCTGGCATACCTTTTCTATTTACTCTCACTGTGCCTGTTGCAGTGGTTTGATGTAGATATAGATCTAATAGCAGTTGTGGAGAAGTATAATAGTTATCTATACCTAAGTGATAACCTTGATGGAGGAGGTTGGTTTGACGCAAATGACAAAAAGCCAAGTTGTAAGTCATTCCATGGGCAACAGCTGCTTCAACTGGATCTTTTCCTTTTTTGTAAATTTCAGAGACAAATAACCATTGGTGCTCTCTGAAACACACCATAATTTTATTTCAAACCGAGAATGACGCTTGTTTGGCATATATTGGCGGAAATGTGGTGTCTTTGTGGTGTCCTTGTAACCAATCATGCTCTCATCTATAGAAACATATTTTTGAGGAAAATAAAAATACAGAAATTTTTTGTTAAAATGTTCAACTAAATACTGAACTTTATAAGTTTTATTAAGTTGTTTTTGATTAGGGTTAGGGTTTAGTAAAATCAGTAAAGTGAACAAACTTAAGCAAAAGTTGAAAACGGTCACGATTGAAGTAAGCAACAAACCAGGGAGTGGAAGCACAAGGATGACTAATATCTCAATATAGTTTAATACAAGCTTTTTTGATAAGACCCATATTAATAACAACACCAAGGAATGGCTTTATTTCTGAAAGATTTGTTTTTCCTTGCTTTATCCATACATGACCTATCAACAATGGATGGGATCTTAAATGCTGTTGGTTATTTTGTATTCATGCATCAGCATACTGGTTTGTATAAGTCACTATATTTTCTAAAAATTCTGTTGTGAAAAATAAGTCAACATAGTCAATGGGCTTTGACTCTGGTGAAATAGTATGTTTGGGTCCTGGTTCACCAGTAAAAGGAAAAACATTTGGACAGTTATCATCTCCTACAACAGGAAGTCACAAATCTAAAACATCATCAACACCAGCATCATCATCAAAACCGGAGTCTACATAAAAAATAAAAACTTCAAATGCTTAGATATGGCGATATATTTAAATTAAATAATATTGTATACAACTTTTCAATAAAAAAATTGTGCCTTCATCAAATAAGCTATCATCACTGCTACTTAAATATTCTTCGCTTGTACAACTTTCTTTTTCTGTAAAACTTTCTTCGCTGTCACTCATCTTTAGTACAAAATATACACAAACTATATACCAAAAGATAGAAAAAAATGTGCTCTATTTAATGGTACCCTTTTAAATTTATGGCCAGCGGTATTTTTGCAGAAAAAGTCATAGTTTTGAAGAACACTTTCAAAGCTACGATCGTGGCTCTACGTGCTCTGACGGTATAGCCACCCCGTGCTCAAAGGGTTATGTTAAAAAAAATTAAAGCTATATATAGTTTCTTAAATAAAGACATAACATTATGGTGTGCAATCATATTCATATTCTGTGAGCACCCTAATAACTACAAATTAAAAAAATAAATTAAAAAAAGGCTTTGATATATAGCAAGTATTTAAGACAGTCCCTAAATCATTGGGGTCTGGGAATAAAGTGTCCAGTTGTCGGAGCGGTTGTTCTCTCTTTTTTTTTCTTCATTTACACTCAAATGATATGATGTTAAAAAGTAGAAAGTAAAATTAAATTACTTTATTATTTTTATGACAATTTATTTCAAAATAATAAATTATTTCCATTTTTTGACTAAATCGACTTTTAGTCCACTTAGTCGATTTTAAAAACGCATTAGTTGATTTTATTCGACTGCAGAAAATATATTTTAGTCGATTTTAGCCAATTTTAGAAAATGTATTTGTCAATTTCGTCGACAGTCGAATTATGTAATAGTCGCAACAACACTAAATGAAAGTTTATGAACTTCATAAACTACATTATATGAACTATATGTGTAGATGAGTACGAGAGAGTGTGACCATAAAGTGTATGCATAATTGGAATAATTTTTTAGTTTTTGTTTATAACTCAATTCTAGTTGTTCTGCTCAGTCAGTTTGCATAAACACCGGTAAATTTATCTATACCTTAGTGATAGATGGGAGAACCGGTATAGTTATCAATACCTAAGTGATGGGAGAAGGGAGATCTATTCAAAATAATATATACAAGTTGTTAAAGGATTTTTAAAGGTAAACTACACGGCAACTTAAATCTTTAATTTTAGATAAATATAAAATGCGATAATGGTGTAGTGGTAGAGCGCTTACTTTAGAAGCAAAAAATTTCGAGTTCAACACGTCTCTGGTAGTACCGCGCTCACCTTGTTTCTCTGCGCAGAGGCTTTGTTTGACAAAGTTCGTGTTTCGGAGATAAAGAAAAAGAGTTATGAGAAGCCCTCCCAGCCTTGATAGGTCAATAACATATTATTACACAATTATTTACAACATAAATTGATAGTAGTTATATAAACCTTTACAAACGCAGTGAAAACTAACTTCTGGTTTATTATTTTTTAACCGTTTTTTTTTTACTTTTTTTTCATTCTATTTTTTAAACCATAGTTATAATATATACAAGTATTGCGTATTAAAAAATATGAAGATAGCAAGAAAATGAACATGACTGGTTTAACTTAACGTCAAGTTTTCTCTAGTAAACAATACATTTCAGATGATTAGAATTAAATGAGTTTACCGCCAAATAAATATTTTACTAGAATAAAAATCAACGTCAAAATTGTACCAGTTATAATCGATTTTGTAGCGAATGTTCTTGCACTTTCAGAAGCTAATGTTGCATCTCTAAATCTTCTTTCGCTGATAGCAGTCTTTGTCTTTGAAATAAAGTTAATATAATTAGAAAAAAATAAAATTTGAAACTTCATAAAACGGGTGTTTTATTTAGGCTTTAAGTTTTTAAATTACAAAAAATCAAAGCTATAAAAATCTTTTCTTAAATTTACACTTAACATTTTAATTAGAGCGTTTGAGCATTTTTTTAAGTGTTTCAAATCTATTGTTCTAAGGTTCCTTTAATTTTATCAAATTCTACTGAGAATTTGTATTATGAACTTTAAATTTGTTAAAAGTTGGACAGGGATAAATGATTGTTCAGAATGGTTTGAATAAAAATAAACATTAGAATAACTTGAAATTTAAGTGGAAATTTAACAAAGAATAACAACGAGTTATACATATATAATAATCAATGATTTAAAAAAAATATTTTTGCTATTATGTTATAGCACTTACTTTGCGTGAGTAGTATACCGCAGGAATGCCTAGAGGCCAAAAACAGCATAAACAGGAAAACCAAGCTAAAAATTTATATGTTGAAGGATTTGGAACATATGGTTGAGGTTGTATGTTGATAAATGGTTGATTTAATGGAATAGCCTAAAAAATTGAAGTCATGTTAGCTAATACATATAATAATAATAACATAATTGGTCAATTAAATCAAAAGTCTTACATGCGGAAAACCAATCGCTTCATCTTGCGCTGGCTGTTCTTGAATACAACTTTGTAAACTTATTAAAGGCTTTTCTAAAAAAAAAAAATTCGTTTTTACGAGGAATTTATAATTATAACGCTGATCTGCATTACCAAGACTTCTAAACTAATGTCACCACTAACACTTCAGTTCTAAAAAGATATTATTTGCAATTTATAAAATAACAAAGTGAATCAAATGTTGACTAATTATAGGCGTTTTTAAGAAAAATTTACCAAATAAATTCCTGAAATGACAACTCCCCCGACTTGTCTCGGTGCCCATTTTTAACAAATGCTATAATAAGACTATTCATGAAAATATAAATTAACTGTTTTGCAAAAAAGTTAGAAAAAAGCATCTTTGATTTGATATAATTAACCCCTAAATTGCCTTTATTCTGAGTGCCCATGTTTAAGATATACAATAGTATGACTTTTCAAGTTGTTTAAAATAAAGACTTTTCAAAAAAGTTAGAAAAAACCTTTTTTGCAAAATATTTCTTTTGTAAATAGTAAGAAATTGCAGTTTTACTATGTGTTCTTTAAACATTCACCTCTGTACTCTTTTTTTTCTAATTTTTTTTTAAAGCAATAGGATATTAAAATAATAAACTAAAGCATTAGCACTCGCCAGTGTTTGCAAATACTTCCGACGCTCTTTTGGAAGTTCGCATACATGCAGATTCGCAAATGCGGTTCTCCTTATAAACATCTATGTGATCTCATTAAGTTTGGAATAATTAATGGTTACCAATAACAATTATTTTATGCAACTAATTTTTAATCAGCTAAATATTCTTACCGCTTTTCTCATCCATATCTAAATTCAACATTTAAATGTTACTGGTTTAAAGTTTATGCAAACTTTTTTCTTATTTGATAATCTAAACTTTTTTCTGAATTTTTTTTATTCGTTTGAAGTCTTTCAACAAAAACATCAGCATTTTTATAAGCATGCATATATTTTAATTAATTAATCAACTTTCGCTTTCGAACAGTCTGTCAGCATTTATTATGTAAACTGGCGGCACGTTCAATTCATTAAAGATTTTAACTTCTTCGATTAAGGCAATTGATTTAACTTTCTTTTAAAAAGAATTTTTGACATTCTTTATTTTAAATGCAAAGAAAACTTTTTATACAAAACTTTATGCATGTTAACTTACTCGCTTACAGAAAATAAATTTTTCTAAATTATTTAAACAATTTTTAAATTGAGCAAAAGCTAAACGATAAAAGTAAAATATAAAGGAACGGCAAGAAACAGCAGCAAAATTAAACAACTGTTGTATTTTTAGTTTTTATGAATTATCTTTTCAAGGAGTATTTAAAAAAAGCTATTGTTTACAGTACTATTATAGAATTATTTGCTCTGTTTCGGTTTTTAATTAGAAAGTTTAAGATGAATCGTGTTAAAAATTGGTGTTAAAAACCCATCTCTGCAAAGGAATTAGATGGTCTAATTTTTAAAAAAAGCTGAAAATAGTGCACATTATTTATCTGAAGAAAAAGCAAGCGATTATTCCTTTTTTAAAACACAGCGTTCTTGAAACAAATGTTCCACATGAGCAAAGACTTGTTGACATTCAAAACAGAGCTGGACTGACCTCACTCACAGAAGACTGATAGCAAATATTCGTTCAAACAGAAATAAAATTTTGGTCTGAAACTCAAGATTCAATGTTGAGAAATATTTAAGTGGCAAATATGGCATCTAAGCTAATTATATATGCAACTATACATGCAACTATACATGCAACTATACATGCAACTATATATGCAACTATATATGCAACTATACATGCAACTATATATGCAACTATACAAAGTTTTTATAATGCTATTGTTGGGAACTCAGTTCAAAGTTGAAAAAGAAATCAAAACAAATATCTTAGAGAGTATGGTGAAACTATACTTAAGAGTAAGATCGTTTTCGATAACTAAAGATTTTGTTCAAAGACAATAAGCTATGGCGAACAAAAAAATTAAAAGGTGGGCTTTGATTAAACATAAAAAAAGGATGTGACAAGTCTACAATAAAGAAATAGAGATAGTGACCAGGAGAGGATATAGGACTACAGATGAGCCAAACCTCTGGCACGGTGTTGGCTTATTCATAAGTCATTTTATGTATATTTTCTGTGTAATTATTGTGTGTTATCATTGTTATATTATTGTTGTGACGTTTTGTGTTGATAGACAACTTGGCTTTCTTCACGTGGGTGTCTATTGTTAAAATGATTATTTGGTAGTTTTATTACTGAAACTCTCTTCTTCTAATCATTTGGTAAAATCCAAGAAATAAATTTTAGAAATAAAAACTTAATTTTTATGTTATTGACATCTTTTGTTTTTAGCTTTGTTAATACTTCATCTAATTTATAACAAATTAGATTTACTATTTATTATTTATTTAGTAGGTGTTTTTTTCACATTAATTAACACAACAAATTAATGTGCAATCAGTGTTTTTAATAAAAATTTTTTCCTTTTTAAAAGTAGAGTGCCTGTTGTTATAACTGATTTTGGAGAGTGCCTTCATAATAGGAGTTAAGAAATCTTATATTTTAAGCATTTTCTAGAAGCCAAGAAGGGAACGTCATTAATGTTTATACCATTAATGAAAATAAAAAAAATGATGAAAATGACATTGATGAAGATAAATAAAAGCTATTTAAATATTGTTACATTGTTATAATACAAATTGTAATTATAACTTTATATTATATAATTTAATATAAAATTTATAGCTATATAAAATATAGTTTTTTTTAATCAAAGCTATAATTAGTAAATTTGATAATTTTATTATTATACTGTGGAATATATTTTATATTATTGATATATATTATTAAATAAACAATGAAGGTGTGATTTAAATTAACATGTCCATCAGATAAAAACGAGTGTTCTTAATGAAAAAAGAGTCTAGAAGTTAGTATATATATACCCTTACAGTAGTGGCCAAATAATTACCCTAGAAGTTAGTATATATAAACCCTGACAGTAGTGGATAAAAAATTACGGCAGGCTACGTTTTTGAACTTTGTTTATTTATGGCGTTATTACCTTGAATACAAATAATTTTTTTATTATATTTTCATTTTTGAAGATACTTTGATATATTTTACACCGTCAGGTTGCCATAGTTGTGATATTATGAGTAAAAAGCGTGATATTATTAACTTTATCAAAGGTAAAATAAATGCACTATTATCGGAGGGCTATTCTCAAAGTAGTATAGCAAAACAATTAAAAATATCAAGATGTGCCGTGCAAAATGCTTTACGTGTGCAAGACTATTCATATCGCAAAATTTGTGGTAGAAAACGTGTGAGTACAACTCCAGAAGACCGTTTTTTAAAGAATGTTGTTAATAGTGAGCCCCACACAATATCACAACTTCCTATGGAAAGGGGACTTACTATTAGTCGAGAACAATTAGAAGAAGGTTGTATTATGACTTTAGTCTAGTTGCAAGAAGACCAGCTATAAAACCTCAATCGGTAATCTCAATTACAAGCTAGGATTAAATTTTGTAAGAGTTTAAAAGACAAGACACCGGAATGGTGGGAATGCGTTATGTTTACAGACGAAAGTATGTTTCAACAAGGCCGACAAGGCCGACAGGGTTGCACATCTTTTAAAAACGTGAAAAAGTCAAGGCACAAAAGTATCTAAGTGTATTGAAAGACAAAGTGAAACTGCACATGGAATTTACTAAAACCAGCATTTTCCAGCAAGATTCAGCACCTTGTCATACACCTAAAATTTGAGTTATTTTTTATGAAGTGCTTTAATTTTTTGGCCACTACTGTATATTAATATATATATATATATATATATATATATATATATATATATATATATATATATATATATATATATATATATATATATATATGTGTATATATTAGTAGAAATCACTTAAAGAAATCTTTTTATTTCTAGTGCTTCATATATATATATATATATGTATATATGTATATATATATTTATAAATATATATACATATATATATATATATATATATATATATATATATATATATATATATATATATATATATATATATATATATATATATATATATTTATGTATGTATATATATACTCTAATATATTACATAGTATGCTATGCTTAGGCATATATTATGATTTTTTAATGTTTTAAAATAAAGTTTAAAATTTGTATAAAATTGGAGGCAGAAATTGCATAATAATTCGTCTCGATCACGTAACCAGATGACGCATTTAAGAACTTTTTATTTTAATTTTAATTTCAAATTTTTCTACTTGCAAACTGAAAATTCAGGCAATGAATCATCGTGATTACATAAACATACTGACAAAGTATTATTGCTTCACTACTGATAGCTTTGCAATAACTCAGGCTTTCAAAACCTTTTTCTATGGCCCCGCCTTCCCCTTTTTTTATAAATGAGTTAATTAAGATGGGTGCCATTTTTTTATTAAAATTGAACATAAATATAAGAAACTGATAAAAGCTAAGTTGAAATATATACATATATATATATATATATATATATATATATATATATATATATATATATATATATATATATATATATATATATATGTATATATATATATATATATATATATATATATATATATATATATATATATATATATATATATATATACATGTATATAGATCAGGGGTGGATCTTGAGTATGGCATAATATCCGACTGAATTGTGCAAAAAGTTATAGTCAGTTTTTTAACGAATTTAGTCGCGCTAAATTCGCAAAAATCTTACTATAACTTAAAAATCGACTTATTTAGGGGATGTAGTACCCTCTTCTCCACACACTCCTCCGTAAAATTGCCTCTGATAGTCAATGGCGACAAAACATGCTAAAAAAATGCGCTTTAAGGCAACAGTTGTGTAAAGGCAACTACTTGTCATCACCTCTACGTTTCTGACTAAAAATTTTTACGCCTAACTAAAAACTATTTCAAGAGATATGGAAAATGCAGTTTTGAGAGTGTTTGTATAAAAACGCAAATTTGCATACAAATGTCATATGGTGACAGTTTGTACTTTTGACAGCTTTTTAGTGTTTTTATAAGTATATATTATTATTTTTATGATTAAAAACAATAATTTAGGAGTTAGTCGACTATATTTAGTTATTTTCCAAACATTTAATTTCAATTCAATCCCAAGATCATACTTTTGTGTCGATAAGACGTGTTTATTTTAGCGTAAGTTTTCCGTGATTTTTTTATAATCTCTTTTCATTTTATTCCATTTATTGCATTATATTCTTATACTTTTTCTACTGCAATTTGCTTCATCCTATAAGCTTATTGGTTATCCTTTACTTTTCAACTTTAAAATTAATTATTATACATACATTATTTTATCTACATCCGATTCGGCGTGTCTTAATTTATTCAAATATAGTTTTTTTTTGTTTGCTTCAATTATTTACACATATTTATATATTATTATATATAACTTTAAAAATTATTTTGAAAAATATATTTATAGGCAAATATTTATGCTTCAGTTCGTTTATATTTTTATAGAGTTTTGACAAGTTTTTTAAACTCTTTTCAAACAAAATCTTTTCAAACGAGTTATTTTTAATGTTTTACTAGTAGAATTTAACTTACCGTCAATCGTTGCGTTGTACCTCCCAGTCGGCAAATTTAGTTATAAATGCGCATTAGAAACTCTTTTAAATACGTATCGATGTGGTATGTATGTTAGCCATTTTATCGTGTCGAATACGCATTAGAAATACGCATTAGATGCGTATAAAGACGGGTATACAATACGACGCCTACTGAGTATCAAACTAGCATTTGAAACTCTTGTAAACACGTATAAAACACGATAACCAGAGAATATTCAATACGATATTTCCCTGGTATTACATGCGCATTTAAAACTTTCCAGAATACGCATTATTTACGAATATTTGTTAGCCATTTTATCGTGTCAAACGCGCATTAAAAATAGACATCAGATGCGTATAAAGACAGGTATACAATACGACGCCTATTGAGTATCAAACTCACATTTGAACACGTATAAAACACGATAACCAGAAAATATTCAATACAATTTTATTAACTAATATGAATTCATAACATAATGATAATGACTAGCAGTAAGCAACCCGTAATACGGGTTATGAGTTATTAAATCTTTAATAACAATAAAAACACATTAATAACTTGATATATTATCTAAAAAATTTAATACAAATTTATCTATAAATATTTTAACTTTGACTCCCTATCAGCAACGTCATTGCTTATAGTTAACGACGAAGACCGCATTAACATCAGTTGAGTTCTTTTTAAAATCTGTCACAACACAGGTACCAGAAACGGAAAGTCAAGTAAAGCCTGCAAATACCTAAAAAATGAAATTAAAAAAAAAATTACAATTTTTAATTACAAAAGTACTATTTGCATTTTATTGTTAGTAGAATTAGGATAATAATAACAGAAAGTATATATTCTGTAACTACAGTATAATTAAAAAAGATTATAAAAAGGCTAGACAATACAATGTAGTAACACTGGCAAATAATACCACAACTTAATAAAATATTTTATTAACTTAAATACTTGGACTGAAAAGATTTTATTTATTACAATATTTGAACAATCGAGGGACAATTATAGTTAAACAATTTAAACAATTATACCATAAAATAGCAAGCAAATCGTAAAATATTTCTTAGAAATGATCTATTTTTTTCATTTGACTACTATTTTCAAGTTGCCTATAAGCATTTACATTAATAACTTCGTTGAGCCTAATACTATCTATTTCAATTTAACTATTATCATTAAACATATTACCAGTAATCTTACTATTGCTGCAACTGAATAAATGAACGTAAAAGAATCTTACAAATTGTGATCTTTTCTAATCAAAGACTTTATTTAAACTAAAGATTTATTGAAATCCATATCTTTTTATATGTTTACATACATTAGTCGTTTATTAAAAATATTAAACAACATTAATTTACATCAATGATTTTTAATTAAAAAAGAATCTAGACTAAAATGCACAAAATTATTTTTACCTTAATGCACAAAAATAATAAATGCACAATCTTGTATAAAAAAATGAAGCAATGTCAATCAATATATTTTACTCTAAATTAATTATTTAAATATATATATATATATATATATATATATATATATATATATATATAAATATATATATATATATATATCTATATAGATAGGGGAACATGGGGTAAAATGACGAATGGGGCAAAATGACAAATGGGGCAAGATGACGAATGGAACAAGATGACGACCTACAGTTATCTCTTAAGCAAAACTAAATATAACAGTTGACTTTAGCTGAAAGGGAAGTAGATTAATTTTACTAGATTTATCAATGGTTTCTTTTTAAATATTATTTTTGTGACGAAAGCTAAGTATTAAAAAAGTTTTTCCGACATTGAGAAAAAAACTTTTTATCCTTGTTTGACTTGATTTATTACATCGCTACATCACCAGCTAAAGGTAAGTTTTAATTTTTGGGAGAGACTAAGATACAGGCGTTTTTCGAAACAGTTGTCATCTTGCCCCATGTTCCCCTATATGTCTAGGGTTGCCAGATGTCCCGATTTTACGAAGGAGAATTCTGCGCCAAATATGTAAAAATATTTTTTTTACTTAGTTCTCCTTCGTAAAATCGGGACATCTGGCAACCCTATATATATCTATTCACATACCTTTAAAAAGTGGTATTACACTTTACACAATGAAATATGGAAATACATCATCATTTTTTTCAACTACTTTCAACGAATTTATTTATTTTTTCCAGTCTGTTATTTTTTCTAAGAAAGAATATTTATAAAGATACAGAGAAATATAAAATATACTGAAATCTAGGCAGATTTATGTTTATAAACTTTTGTGTCAACAAATTACAGTCAGTTTTCCATGTTAAATACATAAAATATATATCAAATATAACATATATCAAATAAATCCAATATAAAATAAAACAAAATACTAAACTTACTCAAATCAGGATCAGTTATACCGTGTGAAGTAACTAAAAAACACTTCAGTTCTTTTCAATTGCTCTAAAAAATAACTTTCAGCTCTTTCCAATTGCACTAAAAAGAAAAAAAAAACTTACTTAGATAAGTTGCCAAGTTCTTAAGAATCTGAAAACAAATAAGTAAAAAAACAAAGAACAAACAAATATTTATTTGTAAAAAACTACTATATTTAAACAAATTAAATTTAAAAAAGTGTATTACCAATTCTCCTTAAAGGCTAAAAAAAAAAATTTTCAGCTCAAATTTGCTTGCATACCTTGCTTGCAAAACCATGTGAATAAGAAACACATTTAGAAAAGCCTAGAAACTACTTAAAGATGACATATGCAAAATTGAAGTTTGAACGTTGACTGGACTAATTATTAGAAGATGTTTTTAAAAAATTCATAAAGATTTACATATATTTGTTCTTTTATATTGCATAAATCCATCATATGATAAATCTGAAATGAAAAAATGTAATGGATAAGTAAATATAAAGAAAAACATCATATATGAATCGCAAATCAAAATATCAGATAGAAATAAGATGTCATGATAAGAGAGTAGTAGTTGTTAAATATTGTTATTTCATGTTAGCTTTTAGAAAACAATTCATGTTGGTACATCGTCGTACGACAAAGGGAAGACAAATTAAAAATGAAAAAAAGAACATAACTATGTTAAAAATTATAAAAAAATTAAAATTATTTAAATTTAAATGTGTTAATTGATACTATAAATAGTTAAACTCATACTTTGCTTTGTTCTAAAGTAAAACCAAATTAACAGACATTAACACTGCTTGACACTGAATTCTGTCAAGTTTTCTGCTAGCCGAGCAACATTTCTAGCATTTCAACAATTATTAATTTCATCCTGCCTAGATCTATTTTTTTTCATTTGACTACTATTTTCAAGTTGCCTGCAAGTAGGCTCAACGAAGTTATTAATGTAAATGCAAAAGCATTTACATTAATAACTTCGTTGAGCCTAATACTATCTATTTCAATTTAACTATTACCATTAAACATATTACCAGTAATCTTACTATTACTATAACTGAATAAATGAATGTAAAAGAATCTTACAAATTGTGATCTTTTCTAATCAAAGACTTTACTTAAACTTTGAAAACATGGAAACAACATAATATAAACATATATACGAACTATTAAACACAATATATTTATTTAAATTTATGAAACATATATAAACACCTCTTTTAATATTTATATACACAATAGATACATTTTATACTGCTTTAAAAATACATTTAGAAAACAATTATATAACACATATTACCACATACATATATTTATCAAAAACGTTTTAATTTTGAACATAATATAAACAAATATGCAAACTATAAACATATATAAATTGAATTGCGTGAACAAAAAATTTAAAAATAACATTAAAAAATCTAAAAAGATTCATATTAATTTATATATAAAGACATATATCTCGTAATAAAATATATCATATTTAATTTAAGTCAAATACTTATTGAATAAAGAACAAAAAAACAGATAAAAGAACTGCAATCCTAATAACAAAATTTAACGTTTAGCAACAATTAAAATGTCAGTGTTGGCTCAAAATTTTAACTTATTTTTCTAAATTTTCTAAAACAGAACAAAAAAAGATAATAGCATAACAGAAATGTCAATAAAATAATAATCAACATAAGCAAGGTATGAAATGATAGGATTTAAAATATATTTGAACTATATTAATTTAGGACTTCATTAAACTAAATTAATAAATTTAAAAGTAGTAATAAATATTTTTATGATAAAGTTTTAGTAACTCTTTTAGTGCAATAAAGCACTGTAACTGTACTAGAGATAATTTACTAAATTTCTCGAGAGAGACCTTTTTAATTTAGATTTTGTTTTCGCAATTTCAGATTAAGCATGCGCTTTAAAAGCAAAGATTTTCGTTTTTCCATTTTTTGTTAATATTTGATCAAAATTGGGTTCGATATCATATCCAATTTTGATCAAATATTATAAATACGTATTTTTGATAAATAAGTGGTATTGAACTCGAGTTCGAAACTTAAAACTAAATGCGCATTTTTCTGGTATCAATGGCGGTATGTTATACGTGATCAATACTCCGAGTATTTACAATACTAGTTATGCCGACTGGGCTGATTTTTAATCTGTTTGCATATTCATAATTTTAAACATTAGTTTTTCAGATCTTTATATTATTTTCTTTCTCTTTTGCGCTTTTGACAATTTAAAAACATACTTAATATATTACATATAGTTTTATGATTATATATATTTTCCGAAAATTAATTATTATATTATAATTTTTTTTTCAGAAAAAATTTATTATCACTATTATAAATAAATTGTTATAACACGGAAAAAATAATGTTATTACCAAAAAAAAAAAAAAGTAATAAAAGAAAAAACATATTATTAAAAAAAAGTTAATTAAAAAAAAAATTAAAAATTTTCAAAAAAATTAATTTAAACTTCACGGATATAAACTATATCGAAGAGTATTTATTGAGTTAAAAGCAATTCAAATATATATACACCTTATAATCGCTTCCACTGGTAATTGCTAATTACGGTAAAACAAAAACAGCTTAAAGACGCTCTGGAAAACGCTGATAAAATTGCTAAAGACGAGCTTAAACAAGCTCTTTATGTAATTAAAACACTTATTGCCAGAATTGACGAACTTACTAATAGAATTTATTTGCAGGATGTTGAAATAAAATCCCTGAAAGATAGCAAAAGTAGTGAAAAACCTTTGTTATCTAAAATTGTTGAACAAGTCATCAAACTCGGTAAATTAGCAAACGTAGTTGAAGTGACCGCGCTCAATAAGCATAATAGGGGCGTGACTAATAGATAGAAGAGCATTGTTGTATTTGATCTAAATCAGTAAAAACTCGACCAAGTGATATAATTAAAGATGAC
This sequence comes from Hydra vulgaris, assembly GCF_038396675.1. Classification (NCBI taxonomy): domain Eukaryota; kingdom Metazoa; phylum Cnidaria; class Hydrozoa; order Anthoathecata; family Hydridae; genus Hydra; species Hydra vulgaris. Next base: position 52,432,121 of record NC_088929.1, on the reverse strand, counting down.
ACCGCGGAGTTCAAAAAGAATATGGCATCCTTAGGAAAATCAGTCAATATAGTTAGAGTTAAACGTTTCAAAAAAAGTAAGAAGTTTAATTATGGTAAACCATAATTAAAGTTCTTATGATTCAAGTTGATTCGATACCTATCTGAAACGACGTTACACCATCGGCTAAACAATTAGCATCGGGCAATTTTAAAGATATATTTATATGCCCTAATCGCACAGCAGCAGAACAAAGTGAGTTCAATAAATTAAACTCAGAAAAAAAAGCAGCTAGTTCTGACCTTGACAAGCTTGGAAACTTAACAAGCTCTTTAGATTTGTCATCCGCAGCAATAAATTGCGATGCATTAAATGTCTCACAGGAAGTTGTTTTTATACTAATGCAACTTCTCTTAATAAAATGAAAGAATTATCTGCGCTCTGTAGTTGCGTCTGTAGACCACCTTTATCGCATATAAATGATATAAATAAAAAAATTATGCTAAGCAAACTGTTGAGAGAAAAGCGTATAGTTGTATGTTACTAGCAGGTAATTTCAAATTTCCGGATATCTAATTACACGATGATGTCAGGATCGAATTTCTAAGCGGTCAAAATAGTGCGGCAAAGGTTTTTCTTAGTACATTGGCTAACCATAATCTAGAATAATTAGTTGATTTCTCAACATTCGAAGCATCTAATGGTAAAGCAAAAAACATTTTGGATTTAAATATTACAGACTCTTCAACTAAAGTAATCAACTTATCTAGCTCTCTCCCGTTTGGTAATTTGTTACAAGGTCATTGCATATTAAGTTGGGATTATGTCATCCTTTCTAAAAATAAAACTACTTTCTCAAACAAAAAAATAGACTTTAATAAAGGTGACTATATAAATTTTGGTAAAAAGATTATGGAAACTGACTGTAAGCAATTATGTAAAAATAAAAACACTAATGAGTGCTATGAACTTTTCTGCAATAAATAAGATAAACTCAGCAAGCAATTTATTCCATTAAAAAAAGTCCATACCACTCGTAATGCGCCATGGATGAGTAAGGAAGTACTAGCTATGAAAAAGCAAAAAAAACAACTTGGCAATTACTTATCTGCGACTATCTGGCTATCAGCGATACTAATTCGTGAATATAGGAAACTAAGAAGCCAAGTGCAGAAAGCATGTAAACGTCGTGTTCAAGTATTTGAAGCACAACTAGTATCACATACAAATAATCCTAAAAGGATAAACACTTATGATAAAGCGCAACAGAATGTTCATGTATCTATTAGTGGTATATCCGATGCAAAAGATAAAACGTTAACAGAAGGAATACATATCGCAAAAAGACTTAACGAACACATCAGATCAGTTTTTTTTTGATGATAGTAAAAGAAGTCAGTTACCTATTTTTGAGAAAAGACATTATCAAAAGGACTTAGGCTATATTACACAATGTAACAAAAAAAAAAAAAATTTCTGTTTATCAAAGTTTTTTGATGTTTCTTAATTAATTTGAGTATGCTGAGTCTGAATATGACATTGGATTTTTTATTGCATCAATCGTTTGGTCGTAAAAAAAAAAAAAATCAATTAAACATATAATTAATATAAATCGTTTTGCATTAGATTCTACTTTAGTCAATATAAAACATTTACTAATTCAAAAGTGTTATGTTATGTTACAAAACTTCATGTTACATCATGTTTCTTACATATATTACATAATGTTACATTATATTGTATTGTAACAGTCTCTCACAATCTCAAAAAACACTAAAAGTGAACAGTAGAACGAGGTTTTCTTTTATGAAGATTCTCGTCATCGCGTATCAAACACCAGATGTAGTCACCCATCATAGCTGCATCTCATCTGCCCTGGTATCTTTTCTCCATTGCAAGAATATCCTGATGGAAACGTTCCCCGTGCTCTTCACTCACATCACCCAAATTTGGTCTGAAAAATTCCAAGTGTAAATGCAGGTAATGCAGCTTTATTGACATTCTGCATTTCATATCTGCGTACCGTACAATTAAGTTTTCCACTATCTCTTTGTAGTTATCACTCTTATTGTTGCCTAAAAAGCTATGAACAACATGTCTAAATGCAGTCCATGCTTCTTTTTCAACAGCAGACATTTTGTCCTCAAGCTCCTTACATGCCAACATAACTTTAATCTGTGGACCAACGAATATACCTGCTGAAATTTTTGCATCTGACACCTTTGGAAACATCTGCCGAATATGCTGGAATGCTGCACTATCTGGGTTTAATGCTTTGACAAATTGTTTGATAAGACCAAGTTTAATGTGAAGGGGTGGTAGTAAGATCTTTTCAACAGGTATCAGAGATTGATTAATAACATTGTGCAAACCAGGCTGTAAATGTTCTCTCACTGGCCACTCACGTCTTGTGAAGTGCTGGTTTGCAGCCCTGCTATCCCATAAACAAAGAAAACACGAGTACTTTGTGTATCCTCCTTGCAGACCGAGAAGAAATGCTAGCATCTTAAAGTCTCCACATACATCCCACTTGTAACTGTCGTAGTTGATTTTCTCAAGCAACAACTTCACGTTCTTATAGTCTTCCTTTAGATGAACGGAATGAGCTACTGGAATCGAAGGAAATCGGTTTCCGTTATGGAGCAAAACTGCCTTTAGACTTCTTGTTGAGCTGTCAATGAATAATCTCCACTCTTCAGGATTGTGAACAATGCCAATGTCATTGAAAAGACCACGAACGTCATGACAATAGCACAGTGATTCTGATACTACATAAAAGTATGCGAATGTTTCATGTCTTTTTCGGTATTTCGAGGTTCTGCAGCTTGGATCTAATAAATTCCATTCTTTCAAACGTGATGTCAGAAGTTCTGCATTTGATTTAGTGAGACCTAAATCTCGTACTAAGTCATCAAGTTCTTGTTGGATAGGGAAATGAGGTGAATCATTCGGTTCCCTGAAATCACAGTCATCATTGAGTTCATCCGGTGAGTCTACTTCAGAATGATATGCAGCTGCTTCTTCGGATTGAGGTGGAGTAGGAACAGGCAATTCATCACTGTGTGGAACTGGTCCAATAGAAGATGGTGTACTTGGATAAACTAGAGTCAGCCTATCTTTCGGTTTTTCATACTTTGAAATGTCAACAATGCAGAAAAAGCAGTCATCATGATGGTTCGTCGGTTCTCTCCATATTCTCGGAATCGCAAAGGGCATTGACTTTCGGATTCCACGCAGCCATCCTTCCAGAGTTGATCTGCAGCTACCACAACTGTAGTGTGGTGCCCACGATTTGTCCTGATCTCCCATAGCCATGCCAAAATAAGCATGATATGCAGTAAAGAATTTTGTACCACTGACAATCTTATGTTTAGCTTGTGTTGGACTAATATAGTAACCACAAACATAACAGAATGAGTCAGGACAAAGCTTGCAGGATCTACTAGACATATTCACCACTTCATGTAACAGTTGTAATTAGTTAAACTGAAAATAAACACACGAATATAGTTAAAATCAGCATATATATATAATGTTTTAATTGCATTACACATATACGAAAACTCCGAAATATACTTTATGCTTTTTCTCAGGAAATCTTGATGATAGAGAAAAACCAATGGTACCACTGAAATCAGCATACAAAAATTATGTAAGAAACATTAAAAAATTAACATAAACAAAAATGTTGTTACATGGTGTTATTATTAATTTTGAAGCGACGCTAGCTTATTTGAAAGGTTTGAACCCGAATAAATCTATTGGTGCTGATAACATTAGTCAAAAGGTACTTAAAGAATGCGCAGCTCAAATGACTTACTCTCTCACTTTACTGTACAATAAAGCACTGTACGAAAGCTCATTTGTGTGAAAACGGTGGGACAGTCACACACGTCACACCGTTGTTTAAAAAAGGTAGTCGTCTTGATGCCGCTACTTACAGACCAGTGTCTATCACATCAGTTCCATGTAAAGTAATGGAAAAGAGTATCAGGGAACAGATAAATAAATATCTTGAAAAAACGAGCTGCACCTCACATAATGAACATGAATTTATGTCCAAAAAAGAATGCACGTCTAACTTATTGGAGAGTGTTGACTACATCACGAAAGCGTTAAGTAAAAGAAATTTTATCGATATTGCATTTTTGGACGTTGCGAAAGCGTTTGATAAAGTTTCTCACCGAAGATTATTTCATAAATTGAAAGCATATGGGATTAATGGCAATGTTCTTAAATGGATTGAGTCAATTTTAATAAGTAGAAAACAGCAAACTGTTTTAGGTGAACACTCTAGCGACTGGACCGATGTTCAAAGCGGAGTTCCTCAAAGGTCTCTACTTGGTGCAACATTATTTATTATTTATATAAACAACTTAACAGATAAGTTAAAGTCAATTAATAAAGTCTATGCTGACGACACTAAATTGTTACCAGAAACAAAACTTGACTTTCACGATGCTGATCGCCTGATCCTTTAAAACAATTTAAACATTGTCACAGAATGGTCAAAGGAATGGCTTATGGAATTAAATGTTCCAAAATGTTAAGTTATACACCTTCTTTATGGAAATAGTAACCATGAATACGTAATGAATAAATCCTTATTTAAAAAGTGACATCAAAGAAATTGAAAAAATTTAGCACAAAGCAACAAAAGTACCTCATGATTTAATAGGATTACTTTATGCTGAAAGGTGTTGGCGTCTCAATTTTAATACTTTAGAAACTCGCAGGAGACGTAGCGACTTTATCCAACAGTTTAAGCTAGAAAACGGTTTTGAGATTATTAATTGGTATAATCCACCAATTTGAAGATCATCTTCCAACGTCCTAATGCGTGAACTCACATATAATAATGCTCGTCACAATTTTTTTACAAATCGTATTGTCAATGATTGGAATACTTTGCCGCAGCATGCAAAGAGGCTCCGTCAGTTAACGCATTTAAGAATAGGATTAACAAGTATTTTTTTTCTACAGCTGCAAGTAGTACATCTTTCACTACAGATGAGCTGCACGTTTATTAATTAACTCGTGCTTTAACAGCTACAAATATTGACTTTTTAGATACTATTTGCCATAGATGTAAATTTTAATAAAATCATTTTTCTCTTTTTCTCGATTTTGGTATCAACTTATTTGCTATGAAATAACAAATGCTTCTTTTACTTAAAGTTTATATTTTACAAACCATAATTTTTTTTATAATTTGTTGGTTTTGCTTGTTTGTTTTTTAGTTATATGTCATGTTATCTAAAGAGACTTATTTAAATATATTACTATTACTGTTACTATTACTATTTAGTACGCAGTGTTTGTATAAAATGCGCAACTAAAAATTGAAAATATTTCTTTCACTAAAACTCTAATTTTTTTCTTAAGGCAAAACACAAAACTTGTTTTTAATTTTATTATGTGCGTCTTTTTAACTTAAAAACATTTATTTCGATAACATCTGTTGATATTTTCCTTTACAGTTGCAAACTTTTCACAATGATATTTAACGTCATGGTGACGCAACTGAATAAAATAAGCAAAGAGGTGTTTATGTTTCGAGATGGGATCATCCATTTAAGGTAATGAAGTTACGTAACAAATTCGTTTTTCGAGATTATCATGCGAATTGTCAACAAAGCTTGATAAATGTAATATAATTTATCAAATAATTATCTATCTACTTCTGGTAAATCCTACTTTATATAGCAAGAAGATATACTTTCCAATCAGCATTACAAATAAAGTATATATATTTGTTTTTTTAGGATTTGATATTCAAAATTAATGCTATAGTACTTTCCACATTACTTTTCCAAACAACTCTGTGCCTCTTAAAGAAGCACTGGTTGGTTTTGAAAAATAAAGAAAAGTAAATAGAGGCTCTTGCATGCAAAACGTATGTTGGTGTGCAGGTATAATGTAAAACATTGTAAACCTATGAAGTTATATTTAATTTTTGGTATTCTAACAATGTCAACTAAAATTAATATATTTAAATATTTGCGTGTTCATTATTTCAATAAACTTTATTGCTAATATAAATATTTAAATATATTGATAAAAGTTGATATTGTTAGAATACCGAAAATCAATTATAGTAACATAGGTTAACAATTTTATAGATATTCCTAACATTATATAAGTGATTTAACTCAAGATTTCATAATACCTATAAAGTTATAATTAATTTTTGATAATTTATTAATATCAACTATTATAATGTATTTAGGTTTTAAAGATAAATTTTGAAATTATTTTAATAATTTACACTGATACTATATTTGATTTGTTTCTAAATTTAGTTTGACACTAATTTCTAATTATTTTCTACAGACAATTCATATTGTAAACAATGGATCTCAATAATCCAATTAATATATTTGCCGTTCAAGGTGATAGAAACAAAATTATCCAGACTAAATTGATCATGTTGTATAATTTTTTAATCATATTGATAAAATTTATTAATAATACATTTATTATTTAGTTATTTCATTACTATTCATTATTATTGTTATCATATAATAATGGTGTGCAACTCATAAAGCTATTGTATAGTTGTAATCAATTATAACATAATTATTATCATGTTATATTAGCTCCTTGATTCAAGGAGCTAAAATTAAATAATACTAACTATATTATAATTGATTACAACTATATAACAGCTTCTTGAAATGCAAAATTATATATCACCTATATCAAAAAGCAAAGTAAAATTATGCAAACAATAAAATTATTTGAATGAGCCTTGTAACAAGTAAATCAACACACAAAATGAACTCATTTCAAACCTTGAAATTAGTATATTTTGTGTGTTGATTTACTTGTTAATACATTTTTAAATAATTTTATTATTTGCATAACTTTACCTTCCTTTTTGAGATAGTGATATAAAATTTTGCTAAATAAAACTTCAATAACTTGATCAATGCATCATTATTATATTCAGATTCGATTAGATGAAGAAAATAGTGTTGATATTAATGTGAAAAAAGATGACAAAAGATGAAAAAGATAAAAAAGGTTAAACAAATTATCATGCGTTCTAAGCAAATATACATATATATATATATATATATATATATATATATATATATATATATATATATATATATATATATATATATATATATATATAT